>NW_011506369.1:0-2249 GCF_000495115.2 Populus euphratica
CTACGATTTGCAAGTTGTATTACAATACTAGTTTTATTCAAAGACTCTAAACTAAGAGAATCATAAACATGTTTGGACATAACACTAATGGATGCACCTAAATCGCATAAGGCCCTTTTGAAACTAGCATTACCAATAACAAATAGGATAGTAAATGCACTTAGGTCCTTTTGCTTTAAAGGCATATTCTTTTGAATAACAACATATACAACCTCACTCATACTTACCATTTCATGACCTTTCAATTTGAAAGCTCTCTTAGTAGTACACAACTCTTTCAAAAATTTGGCATACTTAGAAATTTGCTTGATAGCATCAAGCAAAGGAATGTTGAGTTCTACTTTCTTGAAAACCTCTAAAATCTCTTTTTCTTTGTCCTCTTTCTTTGACCTAGAAGAACTCATAAAAAAGGGTGGAATTGTTTTAAAATTGGAATTCATTTAGTGAGGAGTTACCTTTGAAGTGTTGATCGATGTTTTAGTTTGTAGAGGAGGAGGATGTTCCTTCTTTGTACTCAATTCAGTTTCTATCTCTTTTACTTACTCCATCTCAATTTGTTTCGACCTTTTCTCTTCAAGTTCTTTCCCACTTCGCAACATTATCACACTAACATTCTCTATTAGATTCGATGTTTGGGAGAGCAATTTTCTATTCATTTGTGCTTCTAATTTCCCCACACTTAAAGCTACTTGCCCTATTTGCTTCTCCAAGTTATGAATACTTGACCTTGTTTCCTGTTGAAAAGACATGACATTTTGTTGCAAGGTAACAGTATTAGAAGCCAAAGTTTTCATCATCTCACGAATCATTGGATGACAACCCCATAACATTGGAGTTTGTGAATAAAGGAGGTTGTCTTGCTTGATAATTCTGTTGGGGCTGAAATCCATGAGGATGGAATTGTCGGCCTTGATTGCCTTGTTGAGGCTGGTTTCCATACCATAGGTTGGGATGATCTCTCCATTCAAGATTGTACGTGTTGGAAAAGGGATCATATTCACGCTGGGACTGTCCATTGAATCCTCCATCAACTACATGAACATGTTTAATGTAATCTTTTTGCATTGTTAGGCATATATCTGAGGTATGTCCTTATAAGGAACATATGCTACAAACTTTCACCTGCTGTACATTTCCACAAGCCAAAGAACACACAAGAGAAGTAAGATCATTCACTTTCTCAAGGTTAGAAATACTTACCTCATTTACTCGTTTGTTGGAGAAGTCTCCACGAGTGCCAAACTGTTTTGAGTTGGCTGCCATGTTTGAGATCAATTGGCGTGCAGCTTTGGGTGTCTTATCTACCAATGCCCCTCCACTTGCAACATCAATAATACTACGGTCAGTAGACATCAATCCTTTATAGAAATATTGAATGAGCAGCTAATCAGGTATTTGATGATGAGGATATTGAATATAGAGTTGATCAAATCTTTCTTAATATTCGAAGAGTGTCTTTCCATGAGATTGCCGAATCCCACATATTTCTTTCCTTATGTTGGCAACTCGAGATGCTGGGAAATACTTCTCAAGGAAAATCTTCTTCATGGCATTCCAAGTTCCAATAGATCCTGGGAGAATAGAGAAAAGCCATGCCTTTGCTGCCCCTTTTAAAGAGAAAGGGAAACATTTCAACTTAATCTATTCTTCATCAACTTCATTCGGTTTTATGCCAACGCAAACCATATGGAACTCCTTGAGATGAGTATGTGGATCTTCTCCTACAAGACCATTAAATGTTGGTAGAAAATATATAAAACTAGATTTGAGCTCGAAGTTTACATTATTGTCGATGTTTATGCATAATGGTTGATTTTCCATGTTAGGAGCAACAAGCTCCTTGAGTGTTTGTTGTCGTGCAATAGCCATGGTGTTGAGGCGAGCTTCCTTTCATAACCTGCATAAAGTTTTTTCTATTTTGAGATGTAACTATGCTTGAATTTGATTAGTAGAACGGGTTACTAGCATAAATCATTAAGAAAACTAAAAAAAAAAACAATACAAATTTTATGAAAATCCTACGGTAGAAAACTAAAACTGCATAAAAACCCTAGAAAATAGCGAAATTTGGCCTCAATAGGCTGAGGCTAGTATTATCACTAGTTTTGTTCAGAACATCGTTTCCCTTTAGGAACCAAAGACCGATACCTAATTCCACAAAAAAAAACTATTTTGAATGGTACTGTTGCTGTAAGTGAACAGTATCGCTGCAAGTAAAAATTCTGTTTTTTTTTTTCTGAATAATAATA
>NW_011505993.1:0-2684 GCF_000495115.2 Populus euphratica
AATTCTTGGAGCTGCTGGAGGGATAGGTCAGCCTTTAGCACTTCTAGTTAAGATGTCCCCATTGATTTCGGCCCTGCACATCTATGATATAGCAAATGTCAAGGGAGTTGCTGCTGATCTCAGTCACTGTAACACCCCTGCACAAGTCTTGGGTTTCACAGGATCTTCTGAATTACCCAATTCTTTGAAGGGTGTTGATGTTGTTGTCATTCCAGCTGGGGTTCCAAGGAAGCCTGGTATGACCCGCGATGACCTCTTCAGCATCAATGCCAACATAGTAAAGACGTTGGTTGAGGCTGTTGCTGATAACTGCCCTGATGCTTTTATACACATTATCAGCAATCCAGTCAACTCTACATTGCCAATTGCAGCTGAAGTTTTGAAGCAGAAAGGTGTGTATGATCCAAAGAAGCTCTTTGGTGTTACAACACTTGATGTTGTTAGGGCAAACACATTTGTTGCTCAGAAGAAGAATCTCAAGCTTATCGATGTGGATGTACCAGTAGTAGGGGGGCACGCTGGAAAAACCATTCTTCCCCTCCTATCAAAGACGAGACCCCCAGTTAGTTTCAATGATGAGGAAGTGCAAGAGCTAACTGTAAGGATCCAGAATGCTGGGACAGAAGTTGTGGAGGCAAAGGAAGGGGCAGGGTCTGCTACCCTGTCAATGGCATATGCTGCAGCCAGATTTGTTGAATCTTCTCTTCGCGCATTGGATGGTGATGCTGATGTCTATGAGTGCTCATTTGTGCAATCAGATCTTACTGAGCTTCCATTCTTCGCATCAAGGGTAAAACTTGGAAGGAAGGGGGTCGAAGCTATCATTTCATCTGACCTCCAAGGGCTGACTGAGTATGAACAGAAGGCACTGGAAGCTCTCAAGCCTGAACTGAAGGCCAGCATTGAGAAAGGCATTGCATTTGCTCAGAAGCAACCAGTGACTACATAGATTGAGTGAATTTCTGGAAGTCATAACCAGACAGAAATGTGGGTCTTATCTACGTTGGTCATTTTTTCTCCAGATCAATGCATCGGCAATTTCAGTTTGGCAGAATTTTCACCTATCTTATGTCTTGAGAAACTTCTTTTGAGGATATATTTAGTGTTGTACCTTCACAAATTGCAATTGCTATCATCAAGAAGAGCATGTATTTTTTTCCACTCGGAGATAAAATGGGGGGTGTATCCCAATTTTCGATTTCTTAGGAGTAATTTTTTGCAGGATTGCATGCATCTATTATCATATGGAGTCCAAGAAAGCATATCGATTTTTCTTTGTTTAGCGTAGACTTTTGCAACTATCTCTATTTACAGCGACTGAGCCATAATTTTTTAAATAAAATAGCAAATTATTAATAAATATTATATTATATAAATATATATTAAAAATCAATTTAAAATATATAAGTAAAATTAATTTTAAAATAAAAAAATTATATTATAATTCTTCTCTTAAGTTTTTATATTTTAAAATCATTTCATAATAACTTTATTACCAATTTTATTTAAGATATTTTTTAATATATACAACTAAACTGTCATTTATCTTATATTCTATTTTGCAATCTATTCTTAACAACATTAATTTATTTTCTTATAATAAAAAATAAATATTTAATTGATTAAATTAACAGATTCAAATATTTATTTTGAATATATTTATATCAAAAATCTTAAATTATAATAAATTCTAATATTTTTAATTTTAATTATAAAAAAATAAAACTACAATTAAACAATAAAACAAATAAAAAAGATAAAAGAAAATTTATCTAAAGTAAAAGGCAAAAAAAATAATTATTTAATTGTATTTAAAGTCTTGACCAAAAATTTGCATACGATAGAGAGACAGGGAATAACTCAAAAGAAAAAAATGACTCGATCAATTAGGGGAAGAAAAAAAAAAGGAAAAAAATCTAATGTAATGAGCTGGACATATATATTATATATAATATTAAAATATAAATCAACAATAATAACTTCCATGTATTAACCATTCAACAAACTATTATATTAATATTTTAATATAAAAAATATTAAAAAAATTGTCCCTATATAGCTACACTATTGTCTGTTTAGTAAGGCTGCATCTGCATCACCAATCTTTAAATTTGCTGATATAAGTTCAGGAGTATTGGATCAGAATTCTAGATACTTCACAGTAAGCCTAGAGGTGTTCATTTATTTGAGTTCATAGCAAAGCTTTCGTTGAGCATCTTGTTTACATATTCACATTCGTTTTGCATTCGTTTTGCTTGTCAATTAACATTCCATCAAATCTTGAAAAGTATAATTTAACAAATCAAATTCTGAGTTTATTCTCTAAATATCATTACACTCTTTAAATTTGCTGATATGAGTTCAGGAGTATTAGATTAGAATCCTAGAAACCTTCTTAGTAAGCCTAGAGGTGTCCATTTATTTGAGTTCATAGCAAAGCTTTCGTTGAGCATTTTGTTTACATATTCACATTAGTTTTGCTTGTCAATTAACACTTTATAAAATCTTAAAAAATATAAATTAATTAGTCAAATTTTAAATTTATTTGTCAAATATTATCAATTTAAATACCATAAATTTTATAATTATTAGAATCTTATATAATTATTAATTTTAAAATCTTGAAGAATTAGTTGATAATATATATATATATATATATAAGTTGATCCGGATATTCATAATTA
>NW_011506402.1:0-2216 GCF_000495115.2 Populus euphratica
TGCATTTTATCCCAAGCACGAATGGATCCTGGTCTTAAATTTTGTAGCCATGTTTTAGCTTTATCTTTTAATGAAAAAGGAAAAAGCGTCAATCTGATGGTGTTCATGCTACAATTCAAATTATTATATGTGTTGCAGACCTCCTCAAATTCCCTTAAATGCAAGTATGGATTTTCCAATTCTAAGCCATGAAAAGAAGGGAAAAGTTGAATAATACCTGGTTTAAAATTAAAATGAGATGCATCAGGAGGAAAAACTATGCATGATGGTGCACTTGTTCTTGTGGGATTCATGTGGTCTCTAAGTGTTCTAGCACAGTTATTCTCATTATTCTCATTATGAAGTGATTGATTATCTTCTTCGGCCATATTTTCTGAAATGATGAGGATACCCTACAAAGTCTACCACTTGATGTACGTGACCACACTCTCATGCACTTGTAGGAATAGAATAAAAGGAAAAAGAAAACAAAAGAAGAAGAAACAAGAGAAAAGAAACAAAGTTATATACAAGAAAAGTGAAAAGAGAAAATAAAATAACCACTATAATTTATACAAGAACTTACCTCCCCGTTAACGGCGCCAAAAACTTGACACGACTAAAAGATTGATGTCTTCTCCCAAGTGCAGGAGTGTCGAAGTAATAAATAACCCGGCAAGACCGGGGTCGAACCACAGGGAGGTTAATTGTACAAATTATAAACAACAATTATAATAACAATAATACAACAACAATAATAACAATAAGAACAACAACAACAACAATAATAGTAAGAACAATAATAATAATAATAATAATAATAATACTAGTAGTAGTAGTAGTAGTAGTAGTAGTAATACTAATAATAAGAGTAGTAGTAATAATAATAATAATAATAATAATAATAAAGAAGAAGATGAGGAGAACTTGGAGATGAATAATAATAATAATAATAAAGAAAAAAAAGGAGAAGAAGAAGAAGAAGATGAGAACTTTGAGATGAAATATTAATGTAACGATTAAATAATGATAATAACAAATGTCAAAGTTAGAGGTTTCACTAATGGTATGTCAAACAAGTATAGTATAAACTCTTATTATTCAATTGGAAACCACACATAAAGGAGATTCCAATCTGATTATAGATTGTTAACATGATTACATTAGTCATCTTATTCAATTAATGCTACTACTTGTAAATCTCGTCAAGCATTCATGATTATAACTTATGTTAACAACAAATCAAGTTCCTTTCATAGCTCAGGTGTCGGTTATACCATACAGTATGGGCTATGAAAGTGCCAATCATTTGTTGTACCAAGTGTTATACAACATAAATCAAGATTAGTCATCTAACAAGTACAGTATTAAAGAGTGAACAAGATAACAAATACAAAACATGTTAGTATCAAACATTAAAGTCCATATTAAGTTTACACTATACTTATTCTTACACCATTAGTGTACCCTTTTCCCCTTGACATAATAAACTTAGCTAGACATAATGAAAGAAATAAAAATAAATAAACAAAATAAGAACATCAATAAGATAAAAGTTAACTAAGTACATAAAAGGAAATAAAAGGCATAAACTTGATATTAATGAAAGCAAAGCATAAACATTACAAAAAATACAAAGAGAGAAAGCAAGAGCATGATCTTGATCTGAACTCCAAGATGCCTAAATGCATGGCAAATGCCTCCTTTTATAGGCCAAAATTAGGAACTATTGATTTGATGACTAATTGATGAGTGGGTGGCCAAATCTTGATTTGGTGACAATCCTTATCTTCTCTTGTCTGCCCAAAATATCATTGATAACGTCAAAACTGGAGCCACTTGAAAACATGAAAGTTGTAGGCAATTATCTCAGCTTTCTTGTGTAAACAATTCAGCTCATTTGGACTTCTAGAACTTTAGATATGGCCAAAATACTAAACAGTGCTCGGGCTGGAGGACAGATTCGGGCTTCTTTGTTGTTGCAACAATTTGGACTTGAAAATGGCTTTTTTAGATCTTGGGCTCCATATGAAAGTTGTAGGCCTATGTCTTACCTTTTGATTAGTACTTAAAAGTTCATTTTTATCATGGTTTTATATCATCATTTTGCATTTGAAGTATCAATAACTCCTTAACTAAAATATGTTTTATAAGAATGTATCTAATAATATAAGATACCTATAATTTGTGGTAAATGTCTATTTTTAATGCAGGCCTATCACATAAATGAAAGGATT
>NW_011506367.1:0-2252 GCF_000495115.2 Populus euphratica
TGTGTTCACAAAGGTTATGCTAAAACCTCGGTGATGCAGCAGTTTTGCTCGTTTAAGCATTGCCTTTAGATGGCTCTGAGCTGGACGGGGACGTGAAATTATATGAGCCTTGTCAGCTAAGATTTTGGGAAACATGTCTCTAGCTCTTTCCTTCCTTCTCTATCTCTTTCTTTAGAGTAATTGTTTGGCTACAATCGTCTGTCAAAGTGAAGCTCACACTTTACACAAGATACATTTTGTTATCAACGAGACTCTATATATAAAATAGCAGCCCAGTAGAGGTACAACATGGATTTTATCTTCTCTTTTCATTTTAATCTAATTAAATTCATTATTCCAGACTGATGCCGGCCATGGAAATCTTATCTAATTGTGGCCGCATGTCAGAAACGTTTTTCATTAGAAAGACCGGAAACAGATAGGAGTGAGATGTGAGCAGAATATGCCATCATAGTGTACCAAAATTAAATCAGGTATAAGAATATTCAATGACTGATCAGCCACCATATGTTTTATAATTCAAAGAATGATAAAAATAGTCAATATATACTATATCAACCATGCATATGTTTTCGTTTAATAGTCAATAGAATAAGCTTTTAAATTTTAAATTTTAAAAAAACATTTTTGAAAATAGTTAATATATGCACATCTTTTCGTTTAATTTTAATTTTTTTTAAAAAAATATTTTTAAAATACAGAAACAAATTATTGATCAGCCATGTGCACATGTTTTTGCTCTCAATGATTTTTCTCGTGGAATTTCATTTCGGCATTGATTGCTAGCAACATCTTCTTCACAAACTTGAGGAGGAGTTGTCATTCAAGAAAGACCTGCCATTATTTTCTTTTGATGTAGAATTTTAAATTGGTCAAAATTAAGATGTTCTCGATTATCTGTAATGTTAATTTTTGCAACTAAAGGCTATATTGCCATCTTCATGGATACATACTTTGTTTTTTATATAAACTTCATACCTATTTTCTTGAAGCTGACGAATGCTAAACAAATTTGTTTTCAATTCTCGATTAAAGAAACCATAAGAGATGGTATAGACAATATTCTTTGGGTTTAGATGGCTACCATCCCTATCCCTTTTCCTATCAACAAAACTTTAGATTGATAGATAAACTTCACAAAATCTTAATGAGATTTATCTAATTTAAAAAATATTAATTTTTTTATATTTATGTAATTAATATACTCTATGTCTACATACCATAAAATCCTGTGATTTTTCTTACTGCATGCAAATTAGAATTTGCAAATGACCATTTTCAATTTGATTCAGTTTTTATAAAAAAAAAAAACTAAAATTTAAAAAAATTAATTTTTTTTATAGTTTGATTTTTTTAATTATTATTTTTCTAGTTTTTTTTATTTAATTAATTTTTTAGTTATTTCACTCATCTCTAATACAAGCTATGAATAAAGATGTTTCATCTTTTTATCTCTACAAGAATAGATTTTCTACCATCAATTCTTCAAAATTTCAATATCCATAAATGATAGTTAACGTGTTCAACCTTTGACTTGTTAGGCGAGATTTTTCATGAGAAGAAGCAGTGATTGTAAGGGAGTTGATCAGCAAGAACCAAAATTCATTGATCCATTTGGACGTAAATATGATGTTTTTTCCTTCGGGAAAATTAAGACTAAGCAATCATTCGTTCAATATATACATATACAGACAGGCACACACTTACTCTGCCAGAGAGTTAAGCATATGAAAAAATATGTTAGTGCAATAAAAATAAGGCATGGTATATATTTGCATACACGATCTTTATCACAAATCGTGGTCCTTGGTTCACACAATGAAAGGCATGGTGTTTTTGTTGTTTATGTTATTTTACTCATATTTTAAACTTCAAATCTCTATCTCGGTTCGAGTTTGAACTCAAGAAACTTAATTATACGTGCAGAATAAAAAATTGATGACTTTTTTTAAAAAAAATATACTGTTGAAATCCAAGGTATAACAGGATGAGCAGTAATGAACATCGAAAATTGCTAAAGGAAAACCTTGGCTCTTTTAGTTTTTACTCTAATAAAATAAAATTATAATAATTTCTCAATCTTCAGCCATTAAAAGGGGTGAATCCAAAAGTAAATTGATGAAAATATTGCCTGTCGAGCAAAGAGCAGCTAAGTAGTTCTTGATATAAATTAAAACTACGTTTTTTTTTATATATAAATTTAATAAAACATTGAATAGATTGCTTAGGTCGCAAATTGTCATCAAATCACT
>NW_011506368.1:0-2251 GCF_000495115.2 Populus euphratica
GTTTTTTTCTTTCTTTTTTATTATATACAATCCCTTTCCCTTAGTTGTTACCTTTAACAAAAGAACATAAATAATGTAATAATCCAATATGCAACCCACAATCATATGTTAAAGTGTGTGTGTGTAAATTAAGGTTTAAAAATACATGTTAAATAAGTATATGAGCAGAATTAAGTGGTAACAATACGAGAGTTTGTAAACCTGAATATTTCAGGAAGTATTATAATAGACCTTGTTAAGAATGGTTACTAAGATGCGTCTCAAGAGTCACTTTAACAAAAGAACTCCTTTACTCTGCCATTCTAGTAACAACAATTATGCACATGCTTTATGAAATGAAAAACATTTTTTTTTTATCAACTACTACCCTCTCCCCCCAACCAAAACGAGACATTGTCCTCAATGTTCTAAGGTAGAAAGATAAAGTATAGAAGATATCACCTGAAATAACGAACACTGACAAAACCTGAAACACACTAAAACAAAAATAAGAAATAACAAAACACAATAATAAAACCAAAAAACACAAGTTTTTACAAACAAAAAAAATTCAAATCGCAGTTGTGAATGTGGCTCACATCTTCCCTTGGTTTTACGTCCAAGAACAGCTTAAACGCCCTCAATGGGTCGGGGATAGGCTTCCCATCCAATTTTCTTAAAAACTGGCAAACAGGGTCTTTTTTAGTCAGATTCCCAAGACTAAGTCAAGTATGTTCTTTATGAAAATGGGTTCATAAGTTATGAATTGCACGATGCTTATCTTGACTATGATGAGACTTAAGAGTCAATAGAAGATTATCTAAAGACTCTCTGTGTTTTGAAATAAATCCCACCTTTTGATAATTTTCACAGTTTTTACAAAATGCATGTGACTCCTTGAATATGGTTGGCCAGGAAAATCCACTTTGTAAGATTTCTACAATCCTCTTTTTTGATGAAAAATGATCCCCACATGCCTTAGAGTAACAAAATTTAATGAAATTACTTACCTCATTGTCAAGAATGCATTTTTGAAATATTTGATCAGGACAATAATTGAATAAGTAAGGGTCATCCCAATAAAAATTTTGCTCGTTGCTCAAAAATTTTCTTTTGTCTTCAATACTCCAATGAGTTGGCAAAAATCCTGAAGCAAGAAAATTGATATTTTTAGCAAACCAAGGCATTGAATTAAGAGAAAGTAGAGATTCATCAGGAAAGTAATCATCGATTGGTGTGATGTCGGGTGTCGAATCTGTTGTCACTTTTGATAAAAGATTCGCATCAACCTTTTCGATGCCTTTTTCATCCTCGATTTCTTCCTGATTGGTCATGGCATGAGAAAATAGAAGTGCTAGCGGAGAATCAGTCGTTTCTTTGCAATTTTCAGATTCAACCCCTTCATTTCCCTTAGAAATTGACTCATCATCTTTCTCATAAGGTTCAAGAGAGGGTTTTTCAATAACCTTACCACTACGTAGAGTAGTGACTGATTTGACTTGATCCATGTGTTGGCTTCTGGAACTACTTGCATTTGCATTGTATTGCCCCTTAGGATTTTGTTGTGGTTGAGATGGAAACTTATCTTTCTCTTGGAAACTGAGAGCAGATGTGAATTTTGCAAGAGTATCTTTAAAATCTGTTATGCTTTGAGCAAGTTGAGTGTTGATTGTCTCTTGCTTTTCAATGAATGCATACAAAGTTTCCTCAAAATTTCTTGTAGGAGGTGGAGCATAAGGAGGTGCATATCCATGATAATTTTGGAAATTATGGTGTGCTTGAAATTGTGGTGGTGAAGTTTGTGCATTGTCACTCTTCCAATTGAAATTTAGGTGATTTCTCCAACCAGGATTGTATGTTTGTGAATATGGGTTGTGATTGGACCTTTCAAAACAGTTTAAAGCATGGGCTTGTTCATGGAGACATTTCTTAAAGGAAGGCAAAGTTGGACAGTTATTGGTTGAGTGTTCATTTGTTTCACATATTTGACACACAATGTTTTCAACAGATTTTAATTGACCACTCTTTTTCAATTCTAGTGCCTCGACTTTTCTAGGTAAAGATGCAAGCTTGGCTTGAAGGTCATGATCTTCCCTAAGGTTGTCAATACCTCCACTAGATATATGAGGTTGAGTTTTACTCGGTGCCTCATATGTACCTGCGGTGTCCCAATTTTGAGCATTTTGAGCTAACAAGTCTAAGTACGCCAGTGCTTCATCAGGGTCTTTATCTTCAAAAGTTCCATTGCACATCAATTCAACCATTTGCCTAT
>NW_011506523.1:0-2067 GCF_000495115.2 Populus euphratica
TCCAATTATATGCAAGTGAGAGAGCCAAAGGCTTCATCACTTAAAAATATATTTTTTTTAAAGTTAAACTCTAAAAAATGTTGTTTAAGTAAGATATATAAAAATTCATTTTTTTTTAAGTTAAACTCTAAAAAATTTTATTTAAGTAAGATATATAGTTTTTTATTTTTTATTTGAGATGTGATTTTTTAAATTAAGCAGTGCTTCTATTTGTAATATTAGGATATTACCAGATACAAAAATATATATAATTTATCTCTGTTTTATTTAATATTTTTTTCCATTGAATATATTATATTAAAATTAAAATGTTATGGCATTTTTATCATGTTTTAAGATGTTTGTTAAATCTAAATCATCAAATGACATGATCTAATATGCTATAAAAATGTAACACTTAAATTTTATTATTTTATTAATCTAAATGGATCAAACTATCCAATTTAAAACTAATTATAAGATTTTTAACATGATGGGTAATGCTCATCAAGGAACATAAACACAAGAGTATGAGAATTTTTTTTTTAAAAAAACACAAATCAAGCCAAAAGAAAAGAAAAGGAAATTACACAAAACAGATTAAAAAGAGAAATTCATTGGCATTCTATAGTAGACATGCAAGCACCAAATTGCTTGCCGCATCAGTTTTTGTGGGTTCTGATTGAATTAATCAATCAAAGCAATCCTTTTATTTTATTTTATTTTTCCCCTGGATATGAGATAGTTGCGTGTAGACATGCAAGCACCCCCTCTGCGCTGTCGCTCTCCAGAAAAAGGTCACAGGTCATAGAATCGAAGGTGGATGTTTAATTTGAAATGCAATTAGTGGATGGGAAACAGTAATTACTTTTGTTTTCTTTTCTTTAACGTGCCAGGAAAGTTTCACAACTTCTTCGGACCTTCCAACGAATCATCATCGCCACCGATCGCCGCCTCTGTGCATTTGAGCAGCAGCTGGTAATCAGCACATCATTCAGCCATGATTTGCCTACAATACAGTAATCTGGATCCCAACCACAATAATCTGAGAGTATAGTGTACTGCTGTTAACCAATGAAAGATGACGATATTATTGGATTTAGTCACCGTTAATAATCTCTACAATACAGTACCTATCTTTTGATTCATCTCCACCCACTATACTGTAACAGGTGCGGGACACCTATATATATATATATACATGTATGTATATATATATATGTATGTATGTATGTATAAAACAACCATGTATCAGACCCACGTCTCTGCATTCACATTTCACACAGAATTTATGTATTACACCGCTCGCTGACTATAGCACTAGACAACCCAATTTCGGGGATCACTAGTCAAAGGAAAATTAAAGATACAATCATGTGCCTTCGGAATTAACTATAGTTGTCGCGTACACTTCCGCGATAAATTTTCTGGCATTAAACCTGCTATAGCCTTGAAGGTTAATATGATGATCCCTCGTTCAAGTACACGGTCCAAAGCCAAGTTTTAAAATAAACTAAATGGTATTTAATTTGGTATGACCTAGTTGATTGACAGCTCCCCGATTGAAATCAAGTCTAACTTTTCTTCTTAATATAAAATTTCAGAGTGACACTAATTTAATATTTATTTAAAAATTTTTGTTGGCATGGCTACCATGTCAAGTTGTTGACATGATTTTTTTTCTATTTTGTTGCAATTTTTATTAGAAATTATAAATATAATATTTTTTATAGGTAATTTTTTTGCTATTTGCTAATATTCTTTTACTGTTAATATGCTAGCAATGCTAGGATTAAGATTTAATCATCAATGCAAATTCATATATCTATCTAGTAAGCATGCTAGTTTTTTTTATATATATATATATATATAATTGCAGGTTGCTATATTTTTATTGTATTGCATGTTTATAAACAAAATATATTTTTTTCATGTCTATAATTTTATTTGTGAATTTTAGACAATAAAGAGCACATAAAAGAATGTAACCCAGGCAAACAAAAATTAACAATTATTTTTTTTTTAAAATTATTACAAAATCCACATTGAATTGAACTGTGAGAGCATGCAGGGCGCGGCATATATATA
>NW_011506446.1:0-2164 GCF_000495115.2 Populus euphratica
TATCAAGCAGGCACCCAGATATGAGTTGGGTGTTTCACATATCTAAAACCGACCAATAGTCATAGGGCAAATCATTTATAATCACATCTCATCCATAATTACATCTATGATTAAAACAATCAACTATATAATTCATTTTTAGATTATGCTCAGGGCCATATTCATTCTCAATCTCCATCTTAAATCACATGCATAAATTAATAATTAAAAGAACCAATTCAAGCACTAAGATTTCATAGACACACACACATAACACAACACATTTTAATATTCTAACATAATCTAGTACAATCTAATGCCCTAAGTATAGATTGATAAATTTAATATTCCAGAAACAAAACATTACGAATAAATTATTCTATATAGGTTACATGTTTACTACATGTCAAATTTACACCACAAATCCCTAATTTTCTAACTTATACAAAAAGGGATCAAAGAACCTAAAATCTATTCCTGATATGAATGGGAGGGACCTGTAAAAAGTATAAATTTTTCCATATAATTAAAATAAACAAATAATTAAAATACAAGCAATTTACAGAAGAACAATTATACAACATATCTATCTACTTAAATCATATGAGATTCTAGATGTGATCATAGTGATTAGTATTTAAAAGTGTATTTTTATCAAGATTTTATATCATCATTTTGCACTTGAAATAGCAATAACTCCATAACTAAAGTATGTTTTATAATAACATATCTAATAATATAATGTATCTTTAATTTGTGGTAAATTTTCATCTTAAATATAGGCCTATCACATAAATAAAAGAATTGATTGATGAGTTTAAGAACTGAAATTGAAAGGACAAAGAGATGACCAAACTTAGAAAAGAGATGCTCACATAAATAAAAGAATTGATTGATGAATTTAAGTACTGAAATTGAAAGGACAGAGAGATTGCCAAACAAAGAAAAGAGATGTTGGTGCAGTCTAAACCAGAACATTGTTGGGTAATTAGGTCATATATGGAGCTGATATGGATGAAAATGTAAAATATAGGCCTACATCTTTCATATGGAGCCCAAGATTTAATAAGGCTATTTTTAAGTTTAAATTGTAGCAATAATGAAGAAGTTTGAATTTGTCTTGCAGCCCAAATATTGTTTAGTGTTTAGCCTATATCAGGAGTTCTAGAAGTCCAAATAACCTTCACTTTTTTTCTTAGAAAGTTGAGATAATTTCCTACAACTTTCATCTTTAAATGGTTCCAATTCTATTTTACACAAGAAAGCTGAGACAATTGCCTACAACTTTCATGTTTGCACCTGGCTCCAGTTTTGACGTTATCAATGACGTTTTGGGCAGACAAGAGAAGATAAGGATTGTCACCAAGTCAAAGGTTGGCCACCCACTTATCAATTAGTCATCAACTCAATAGTTCCCAATTTTGGCCTATAAAAGGAGGCATTTTCCATGCATTTAGGCATCTTGATTTCCAGATCAAGATCATGCTTTTCTTTCTCTCTTTGTATTTTTGTAATGCTTAAGTTTTTATTTTCATCAATATCTTGTTTATGCCTTTCAATTCCTTTCCTTTACTTAGTTAACTTTTATCTTATTTATTTTCTTATTTGGTTTATTTATTTTTCTTTCTTTCATTATGTTTAGCTAAGTTTATTATGTCAAGGTGAAAAGGTTACAATAATGGTGTAAGAATAAGTATAGTGTAAACAATGGTGTAAGAATAAGTATAATGTAAACTTAATATGGACTTTAATGTTTGATACTAACATGTTTTATATTTGTTATCTTGTTCACTCTTTAATACTTTGCTTGTTAAATGAATAATCTAGATTTATGTTGTATAACACTTGGTACAACAAATGTTTGCCACTTTCATAGCTCATAATGTATGGCATAACCGATACTTATACTATGAAAAGAACTTGATTTGTTGTTAACATAAGTTATAATCATGAATGCTTGACGAGATTTACAAGTATTAGCATTAATCGAATAAGATGACTAATGTAATCATGTTAACAATATATAATCTGATTGGAACCTCCTTTGTGTGTGGTTTCCAATTTATAATCTAACATATCATTAGTGCATCCTCTAATCTTGACATTTGTTATTATCATTGTTTAATCTTTACATTAATCTTTCAACTCAAAGTTCTTATCAACTTCTTTTTCTTCTTCTTCTTCT
>NW_011506370.1:0-2247 GCF_000495115.2 Populus euphratica
TACAAAGAGTAGTGACTGATTTGACTTGATCCATGTGTTGGCTTCCGGAACTACTTGCATTTGCATTGTATTGCCCCTTGGGATTTTGTTGTGGTTGAGATGGAAACTTACCTTTCTCTTGGAAACTGACAGCAGATGTTAATTTTGCAAGAGTATCTTTAAAATCTGTCATGTTTTGAGCAAATTGAGTATTGATTGTCTCTTACTTTTCAATGAATGCATGCAATGTTTCCTCAAGATTTCTTCTAGGAGGTGGAGCATAAGGAGGTGCATATCCATGAGAATTTTGGAAATTATGGTGTGCTTGAAACGGTCGTTGTGAAGTTTGTGCATTGTTGTTCTCACTTTTCCAACTGAAATTTGGGTGATTTCTCCAACTAGGGTTGTATGTTTGTGAGTATGGGTTGTGGTTGGCCCTTTGGAAACTATTTAAAGCATGGGCTTGTTCATGGAGACATTCCTAAAAAGAAGGCAAGGTTGGACAATCATTGGTTGAGGGTTCATTTGTTTCACAGATTTGACACATAATGTTTTCAACAGATTTTAATTGACCACTTTTTTTCAATTCCAGTGCCTCGACTTTTCTAGCTAAAGATGCAAACTTGGCTTGGAGGTCATGATCTTTCCTAAGGTTGTACATACCTCCACTAGATGTATGAGGTTGAGTTTTACTCGGTGCCTCAAAAATACCCGCGGTGTCCCAATTTTGAGCATTTTCAGCTAACAAGTCTAAGTACTCCATTGCTTCATCAGGGTCTTTATCTTTAAAAGTTCCATTGCACATCAATTCAACCATTTGCCTATCTTTAGGTGTTAACCCTTCATAAAAATATGAAAACCAATCTCCATGTTTCAAAACCATGATGAGGGCAAGTACTAAGCAAGTCTCGATACCTGTCCCAACATTGGTAAAATGTTTCTCCTGGTTTTTGAGTGAAAGTGGCGATTTGTCTTTTGAAAGAATTTGTTCTATGAGATGGGAAAAACTTCTTTAAAAACTGTTGTTGCATTTCATCCCAAGCACGAATGGATCCTGGTCTCAAATTTTGTAGCCATGTTTTAGCTTTATCTTTTAATGAAAAGGGAAAAAGCTTTAATCTGATGGTGTTCATGCTACAATTTAAATTATTATATATGTTGCAGACCTCCTCAAATTCCCTTAAATGCAAGTATGGATTTTCTAAATCTAAGCCATGAAAAGAAGGTAAAAGTTGAATAATGCCTGGCTTAAAATTAAAATGAGATGCATCGGGAGGAAAAACTATGCATGGTGGTGCACTTGTTGTTGTGGGATTCATGTGGTCTCTAAGTGTTCTAACACGGTTATTCTCATTATGAAGTGATTGATTATCTTCTTCGGCCATATTTTCTGAAAATAATAAGGATACCCTAGAAAGTCTACCACTTGATGTACGTGACCACAATCTCATGCACGTGTTGGAATATAATAAAATGAAGAAGAAAACAAAAGAAGAAGGAAGAAAACAAAATAAGGAGAAACAAAACAAAAGAGACAAAGTTATATACAAGAAAAGTGAAAAGAGAAAATAAAATGAAAACTATAATTTATACAAGAACTTACCTCGTCGGCAACAACGTCAAAAACTTGACACGACTAAAAGATTGATGTCTTCTCCCAAGTGCAGGAGTGTCGAAGTAATAAATAACCCGGCAAGACCGGGGTCGAACCACAGGGAGGTTAATTGTACAAATTATAAATAACAATAATACAACAACAACAACAATAACAACAACAACAATAATAATAGTAATAACAACAACAACAATAATAATAATAATAATAATAGTAGTAGTAGTAGTAGTAGTAGTAATACTTCTACCACTACTACTAATAATAATAATAATAAAGAAGAAGAAGAAGAAGAAGAAGATGAGAACTTTGAGATGGAATATTAACGTAAAGATTTAACAACGATAACAATAAATGTCAAGGTTAGAGGATCCACTAATGATATTTCAAATAAGTATAGTATAAACTCTTATTAGTCAATTGGAAACCACACACAAAGGAGGTTCCAATTAGATTATAGATTGTTAACATGATTACATTAGTCATCTTATTCAATTAATGCTAATACTTGTAAATCTCGTCTAGCATTCATGATTATAACTTATGTTAATAACAAATCAAGTTCTTTTCATAGCTCAGGTGTCAGTTATACCATACAATATGAGCTATGAAAGTGCCAAACATTTGTTGTACCAAGTGTTATACAACATAAATCA
>NW_011506440.1:0-2175 GCF_000495115.2 Populus euphratica
TCAAATCCTATCTAAGCTTTTTACGGCTTTCCTTAGTTGACCAATTTATGCGACTTATGGAAGGATCAATTACAGGAATGAAAGATTGTTGTTGGTCAATCAATTGTTCAATAGTAGCAGCAGAGATTATGATTTGTCGTGCAGAAGATGTTAGAAATTCCTGTTCCACAACATGATCAAGAAAAGACAACAACTTATCATAATAACCATTAACATTTAACAAACCTATAGGTTTATGGTGAATATGCAGTTGAGCCTAAGAGGAAATATGAAAGATCTCTTCCAATGTGCCTAGACCACCTGATAATCGAACATTTGCTTTACTCAACCAACAAATATCTTCAGGAATTCCATGATTCATTAACAATCCCAATCTTGCACATCTAGCACGGTAAATTTTTGTAATCGCATTCTGAGGTAGAGCGGGAAAATTCTTTTTCAATTTTTCAAGATTAGTGTCCATTTTCAAATGAAAATTGGAAGTGAGATTCAAAGAATTGCACAAATAAATACATAGATATCAATTATTGTGGGAAACTGAAAGAACCGACTTAAGTCACGGAGTACCGTTATCCGCCATTTGACTGGGGTGAGAGAATCTAGCAAAAATCACTAGAAAAGAAACACAACAACAATGTGAGAAAAACAAAATAATCAACCTTTATCTACAAGATCATTTTAACCAGTTGATCCATTTTCACTAGGAAAATTATCAAAGTAAGCTTTCAAACAATGTCCATTTTCCTTAAAAACATTGTCATTCATTGAATTCTCAATATCACAGGCCTCATAAGGATTGTTCCATCTTGATCTTAACTCTCTAGGGAATGCACAGAGTTGAGAATTATAAAACAAAACTTTTTGACCAGTGTGAACTTTTTGACAATTTTCACAAGTTTTGCAAAATGCATGCGTGTCCTTGAATATGGTGGGCCAATAAAATCCATTTTGAAAGATTTTTGCAGCTGTCTTTTTTGACGAGAAATAACTTCCACATGCTTCAGAATGACAAATTTTAATAACACTACTTACCTCATTGTCGGGAATGAATCTTTGAAATATTTGATCAGGACAATATTTGAATAAGTTAGGGTCATCACAATAAAAATTCTTCACTTCGTTCAAAAACTTTTCTTTTCCTTGAGTACTCCAATCAGCTGGCAAATCTCCTAAAGCAAGAAAATTGATATTTTTATCATACCAAGGCATTGGATTAAGAGAAAGTAAGGATTCATCAGGAAAGTAATCATCGATTGGTGTGATGTTAGATGTCGAATTTATTGTCACTTTCGACAAAAGATCCGCATCAATATTTTTGGTGCATTTTTCATCCGTGATTTGTTCCTCAGAATAAATCATTTGCAAATCTTCAGATTCATCCAACTTATTTTTACTTAAAGTAGATTCAAGTTGATCATAAACTAATTCGTCAATATGATCTACTTCTTGTAAATCATTATCATCTCCAGGTTGCTTGCAAATGTTGAAAATATTCATCTCCAATGTCATGTTTCCAAATGATAGCTTCATTAGTCCATTTCTACAATTAATCAATGCGTTAGAGGTTGCAAGAAACGGACGTCCTAAAATAACAGGAAATGAATTACATGCTTCAACAGGTTCTGTGTCCAAGACAATAAAATCCACAAAATAAATGAATTTATCGACTTGTACTAACACATCTTCAATTATTTCTCTAGGAACTTTTACAGATCTATCGGCAAGTAAAAGAGATATAGAAGTTGGTTTTAACTCACCTAGATTGAGACTTTGAAAAACTGAATATGGAAGTAAATTCACACTAGCACCAAGATCAAGTAAGGCTCTTTCAATTTTTTGTTCTCTAATAAAGTAAGAAATTGTAGGACAACCAGGGTCTTTATATTTCAAAGCATTATTGTTCTGAAGAATGACACTTATTTGTTTTGCTAAAAAGGCTTTCTTTTTCACATTTAGTTTCCTCTTCACAGTGCATAAATCTTTCAAAAATTTAGCATAGGAAGGAACTTGTTTAATAGCATCCAGCAAAGGTATATTGATCCTTACCTGTTTGAAAATTTCAAAAATTTCAGAGTTGTGATTGACTTTCCTTTGTTTGGTCATGGCATGAGGAAATGGAAGTGTTGGCGGAGAATCAGTCGTTTCTTTGCAATTTTCAGATTCAACCCCTTCCTT
>NW_011506371.1:0-2246 GCF_000495115.2 Populus euphratica
ATTACAGGGCATTAAACACCATCTAGCTTTGTAGGTTATTTTAAAAAATTAACAAAATAGAGATTATCTTATTAGATATGGTTAATGCTATGGATTAATTTATAATTTAATTCACTTGATCAAAATTTTATTTGATTTTTGAAAAAAATAAAAAGTGGTGATTTTATTGTGCAGCTCCATAATATATTATTTGTTACAATAGTTTTTTTTGTATTTTTTTAATATATATATATATATACACGCATATTAATTGCATCCTTCAATATTTGATTTATTAAAAATCTAACTTTATGATTTGTTATAACTTGCTTTCTACTTCGTTATTTTAATCTCATAACTTAAATTATATATTTAGTGAGTTAACTCAATTGACTCAATTTTTTTTTGTTTATAATTGTCTTTTAATTTTATTATTCAACATTGAATTAATTAAGAATTAAGTTTTATGATTTGTTTTGATTTATTTTTTAAGAAGTTATCCTAATTTCATGACTTAGATAATGAGTTTTGTGAGTTAAATCAGATAGATTTAGGTTATTTTATTTAGTTTTTTTATATTAATTTTTTTAATTTCATCATTTAAAAATAGATTTATTATGAATTAAATTTTATAATTTATTTTAAATTAATTTTTATGAGGTTATTCCAATTTTATGATCCAAGTTGCGAGTATAGTGGGTTAACTTGGGCTAACATAAGTCATTTTTTAATTTACTTTTTATGAGGTCATCTTAGTCTTATAATTTAGTTTATGAGTTTGGTGGCTTAAACCAAATTGTTTTTTTGTGTGTTTTTAATTATTTTTTTAATTTTATCTTCTATTAATATTGAGTTGATTGAAAATCAAGCTTCATAATTTATTTCAATTTACTTTCATTAGGGTTATCTTAGTCTCATATACCAGGTCATAGATTTAGTTAGTTAATTTAGATTAACTCGAGTTATTTTTTCAATTTATTATTTAAAATTAAATTGATTGAGAATTGAGTTTTATGAATGACTTATTTCAATTTATTTTATATTATATTATGATGATCTTATAATCTGGGTTTCAAGTGCAACAAGTTAACTTGGATTGATTTAAGTCAATACAATATAAACTAAATACTAATAATATTTATATATTGTTTTTATATTAAAAATAAATTTAATCCAACCCGTGATATAGTATATGATGATTGATCTAGTCTTATATAAATTGGAAAGTTTTTTTGGCAATAGAATGTAATTTAAGGATATCATCATCATGATTAGTGCAACAATTTTAACGTGGAGAAACTGTTGAAAATGTAAACTGAATCTAATCCAATTTTATAAGATCATCCCCTTCCTCTTGGATATGTGTTGATAATCCGATCTCCAAACTCTATTTCTAGCCTTTCATGGATTGTCCAAATCCAAAGTCTGGTGGATAGCTTTTAGTATCGAGTAATGCTAATGTTATCCAAAGTCTCGGATTCATTAGCGAAAACAATTCATTTAATGTAAGAGATTTCTATTTAATGCATACAATTTTTTGAGGGGTGAATTGGAAAAAATTCAGTAATTAAGCTGTATTCTTGAATTTATGTAAATTGAGGGGAAAAAATGGTAGATGCATTAAAAAAATTAATAATTTTTATTAGATATTGAATTTAAAAGTTAAAACCTTGAGTCACCTCATGTTAACTTGACTAATTCATGAAATAACCTTATAAAAAAACATATAAAAATTAAAAAGCTCAAAACCCAGTAATTTAATATTAAAGAATAAAATTGAACAAAAATATTGAAAAAATTTAAAACAATCAAAGTTAAATTTACTAACTCGTGGCCTGGGATAACCTCATTCAATAAGAAAAGGATAGAAAAAAAATAATTAAAATAACAAGGATTAAAATTGAATTTAAAAAAATAAATGAAATAAAATGTGAAGGGAAAAAAATAAAAAATAAATAAAAAATAACAATTAAAAGTATGAAGATCAAATTTGGATAAAAAAATAAATGGAATAAAATGTTGAGGGAAAAATTTAAAAAAATGAAGTACAAGATAAAAATAATTAAAATAATAAGGATCAAAATTTGATAAAAAAATAAATAAAATAAGTTTTTTAGGGATAAAATTGAAAAAAAATGAAAAAAATAAAAAAAATAAAAAAATAACAATTAAAAAAATGAATACAATATTTGATATAAAAATTAAATAAAATCAAAATTAAATAAATGAATTTTTTTAAAAGATAAAAAATTTTAAAAAAATTCAAA
>NW_011500538.1:0-50731 GCF_000495115.2 Populus euphratica
CAAAATATATACTATCCCTTTTCTTTAGTTTTTACCTTTAACAAAAGAATATAAATAGTGTAATAATCCAATATGTAACCTATAATCATATGTTAAAGGGTGTGTGTGAAAATAAAGGTTTAAAAATACTTGTTTTAATGAGTATATGAGTAGAAGTAATAAATAATAATGCAAGAGTTTGTAAACTTGAATATTTCAAGAAGTATTATAATAAACCTTATTAAGAATGTTTACTAGGATGTGTCTTAAGAGTAACTTTAACAAAAGAACTCCGTGACCTTGTCATCATAGTAACAATGGTTTTGCAAATAGAAAACACAACCAGTAAAGTTTTTTTTTTTTTATAAACTACTATCCCTTTTCCCCAACTAAAATAAAACATTATCCTCAATGTTCTAAGGTAGAAAGATAGAGTATAGAAAATATCACCTAAAACAACGAACACTGACAAACCTGAAACACACTTAAATAAATATAAGAAATAACAAAACAAAATAATAAAACACAAGGTTTCACAAACGAAGACTCAAATCCAATCTAAGCTTTTTACGGCTGTCCTTAATTGACTAATTTATGTGACTCATGGAGGGATCAATTATAGGAGTGAAAGATTGTAGTTGTTCAATTAATTGTTCAACAGTAGCAGTAGAGATTATGATTTATCGTGCTGAAGATGTTAGGAATTCATGTTCCACAGCATGATCAAGAAAAGACAACAACTTATCATAATAACCATTAACATGTAACAAACCTATGGGTTTTATAGTGAATGTGAAGTTGGGCCCAAAAGAAAATATGAAAGATTTCTTCCAATGTGCTTAGACTACCTAGCAAGGCAATGAAGGCATCAACATGTTCAAACATTGTATTCATTTGATCAAACATTATGGAGACCTGTAGTTCCTCTCTAATTGTGTTTCCAAAATGTCCCTTTGTGCTAAAACTTTGGGGACAACCCCTAAAACTTGACTACCTTCTAAAAATACAGCTATTGACACACCCCCCATTAACCCAAGGTTGCCTCCTCCATACACCAAATGAATCTTTCTTGCAGCTAATACCTGACCAAGATGATTTGCTAATTCTAAAAACTCCTTTTCTTTCCTAGGACTAGATCCACCAAAAACACAAATATTTCATATTTGATGACTTGAGGAACTTGCCATTTCTATACACTTTGATATCTATGGAATGTGTGGGTTGAGTAGCAATGAAGAGAAGGAAGAGAAGAATTTATAGATGAGAAAGTGAAAATGCAATCATACCACCTATATGTAGGCCAGCTGAAGTCTCTCTCTCTCTCTCTCTCTCTCTCTTTTATTATTATTTTTTTTTAAAAAAAACATGTGTATGTACAAGTAGTTGTGATTGTGACTCACATCTTCCCTTGGTTTTACATCCAAGAACGGCTTAAACGCCCTCTATAGGCCAGGGATAGACTTCCCATCCAGTTTTCTTAAAAAATTGGCAAACAATGTCTTTTTTAATTAGATTCCCAAGACTATGTCGAGCATGTTCTTTATGGAATTGTGGCTATAAATCATAAATTACATGATACACATCTCCACTAAAATGCATCTCAAGAGTCAATAGAAGATTATCTAAAGACTCTTTACTTAGGCCATCCTTAATGAACTGTACTTTATTTTCATGATTTACAGATATCATTCCTAAAGAATGATATTTTACATTACAAGTCTATCTAGCACATCTATGACAGACTTGCAATCGTTTTGCATAATGTTTATTTGCAAAAGTGCTTTTACCTGTTCCAGGCATATATGAAATGAAAGAATTAGAGGATTCACCTGATAATCGGACCTTTGCTTCAATTAGCCAGTGAATATCTTCAGGAATTCCATGGTTCATTAACAATCTCAATCTTGCATATCTAGCATTGTAAATTTTTGTAATCGCATTCTAAGGTAGAGTAGGAGAATACTTTTTTAATTTTTCAAGAGTGATGTCCATTTTCAAATGAGAAGAGATCTAAATAAAGGAGAAAGAGCAAAGAATTGAACAAATATATACACAAATATCAGTTATTATGGGAAACTGAAAGAACCGACTAAAGTCACGAAGTACTGTTATCTGTCATTTGACCGGGGCAGAAAAAAAACTAGCAAAACAAAGGTCACACCAAAAGAAAACACAAAATCAATGTGAGAGAAAAAACATAAATCTTTATATAAAGGATCACCCAATTCAATAGAGTCATTTTCAATTAAAAAAATTGTCAAAGTAAGCTTTCAAACGATGTCCATTTACCTTGAAAACATTATCATTATTTGGATTCTCAATATCACAGGCCTTATATGGATACACATGTTTTACAATAAAAGGACTGCGTAATCTTGATCTTAGTTTTCCAGGAAATAAATGGAGTCGAGAATTATAAAGCAAGACTTTTTGACCAACATCAAATGTTTTTCTCAGTATTTTCTTATCATGAAACTTTTTGATTCTTGCTTTATGAATTCTTGAATTTTCATATGCATCATTTCTTATTTCCTCAAGCTCATTTATTTGTAATTTTCACAGTTGACTAGCATCATCAAGATTTAAATTAAGTTTTATGTTCAAGTTCTATAGGCAAGTAACAAGGTTTTTCATAAACTAGTCTATAAGGTGACATACCTAATGATGTTTTATAAGTAGTTTGATAAGCCCAAAGTGCATTATTAAGTCTTAAAGACACGTCTTTCCTATGAGGGTTCACTATTTTCTCCAAGATTTGTTTGATTTCCCTATTAGCAAGTTCTACTTGTCCACTTGTCTAGGGGGGATAAGGGGTGGTAACTTTGTGGGTGATTCTTGCTTTATGAATTCTTGAATTTTCATATGCATCATTTCTTATTTCCTCAAGCTCATTTATTTGTAATTTCCACTGTTGACTAGCATCATCAAGATTTGAATTAAAAGCTTTAATAGCCCTATAAGTTTTATGTTCAAGTTCTACAAGCAAGTAACAAGGTTTTCCATAGACTAGTCTATAAGGTGACATACCTAATGATGTTTTATAAGTAGTTTGATAAGCCCAAAGTGCATCATTAAGTCTTAAGGCCAGTCTTTCCTATTAGGGTTCACTACTTTCTCCAAGATCTGTTTGATTTCCCTATTAGCAAGTTCTACTTGTTCACTTGTCTGGGGGTGATAAGGGGTGGTAACTTTGTGTGTGATTCTTGCTTTATGAATTCTTGAATTTTTATATGCATCATTTCTTATTTCCTCAAGCTCATTTATTTGTAATTTCCACAGTTGACTAGCATCATCAAGATTTGAATTAAAAGTTTTAATAGCCTTATAAGCTTTATGTTCAAGTTCTACAGGCAAGTAATAAGGTTTTCCATAGACTAGTCTATAAGGTGACATACCTAATGATGTTTTATAAGTAGTTTGATAAGCCCAAAGTGCATCATTAAGTCTTAAAGACCAATCTTTCCTATTAGGGTTCACTATTTTCACCAAGATTTGTTTGATCTCCCTATTAACAAGTTCTACTTGTCCACTTGTCTAGGGGTGATAAGGGGTGATAACTTTGTGTGTGATTCTATATTTTGTCATTAAAGACTCAAATGACTTGTTGCAGAAATATGTTCCACCATCACTTATCATGGCTCGAGGGATTCCAAATCAACTTAAAATATTTTCTTTTAAAAACTTTATCATTGTTTTGTGATCATTGTTTTGACTTGGAATTGCCTCTATCCATTTTGAAATATAATCTACTACGACTAATATGTACAAGAAACCAAATGATGGAGGAAATGAACCCATGAAATCTATACCCCAACAGTCAAAGATCTCGATGACAAGAATAGGATTTAAAGGCATCATGTGAAGTTTTGAAATAGATCCCAACTTTTGACAATTTTCACAAGTCTTGCAGAATATGTATGAGTCCTTGAACATGATGGGCCAGTAAAATCCACTTTGTAAGATTTTTGCAGTTGTCTTTCTTGATGAGAAATGACCCCTATATATCTTAGAATGACAAAATTTAATGATACTACTTACCTCATTGTCGAGAATGCATCTTCAAAATATTTGATCAAGACAATATTTGAATAAATAAGGGTCATCCCAATAAAAGTTCTTCACTTCGTTCAAGAACTTTCTTTTATCTTGGGTACTCCAATGAGCTGGCAAATGTCCTGAAATAAGAAAATTAACAATATTAGCAAACCAAGGTATTGTAGAGACAAAAAATAAGGATTCATCAAAGTAGTCATCGATTGGTGTGACGTCAGATTTCGAATATGTTGTCAATCTTGATAATTGATCTGCGACAATATTTTTAGTGCATTTCTTGTCTTTGATTGTGATATCAAATTCTTGAAGTAACAAAATCCATCGTACCAGTCTAGCCTTAGAATCCTTTTTTGAAAGAAGATATTTCAAAGCTGCATAATCACTAAAAACAACAACAAGTGAGCCGACAAGATAAGATCTAAATTTTTCACATGCAAATACTACTGCAAGTAATTCTTTTTCAATGGTGGTGTAATTCATTTGAGTACTATTTAAAGTTTTACTTGCATAGTAAATCACATAAGGTTTCTTATCTTTTCTGTCTCAAAATATCACCCACAACATAATCACTAGCGTCACACATTATTTTAAAAGATAATGATCAATCAGGAGGTTGAATAACAAGAACAGAAGTAAGCAAGTTTTTAAGTTTAACAAAGGCTTTTTCACATTGTTCAATTCATTCAAAAACATTTTCCTTTGTTAGAAGGTTACATAATGGCTTAGATATAACACTAAAATCTTTGATGAACCTTCTATAAAAACTAGCATGTCCTAAGAATAATCTAACATCTTTAACAGGTTTTGGTATCAGTAAGTTGGCAATTAACTTGCTTTTAGATTTGTCAACCTCAATTCCTTTCGATGAAACAATGTGACCAAGTACAATGCCGTTTGTTACCATAAAATAATAATTTTCTCAATTCAGCATAAGATTCTTCTCTTCATACCTACTTAAAACCTTTTCTAGGTTAGTCAAACAATCATCAAATGAATCGCCAAAAACAGAAAAATCATCCATAAAAATTTCCATAAAATGTTTAACTATATCACTGAATATGTTAAGCATGCATCTTTGAAATGTGGTTGGTGCATTATGATTAGTACTTAAAAGTGCATTTTTATCATGGTTTTATATCATCATTTTGCACTTGAAGTATCAATAACTCCTTAACCAAAGGATGTTTTATAATAATATATCTAATAATATAAGATACCTTTAATTTATGGTAAATGTTCATTTTAAATGCAGGCCTACAACATAAATGAAAGGATTGATTGATGACTTTAAGAACTTAAATTGCAAGGATAAAGAGATGGCCAAACTTAGAAAAGAGATATCGGTGCAATCCAAACCGGAACACTATTTGGTAATTGGGTCATATCTGGAGCTATATATCTCAGATTTAGTTCCAATTTATATGGATGGAAAGATAAGACATAGGCCTACAACTTTCATATGGAGCCCAAGATCTAAAAAGGCCATTTTCAAGTCCAAATTGTAGCAACAACAAAAAAGCCCGAATCTGTCTTCCACCCCGAGCACTATTCAGTATTTTGGCCATATCTGGAGTTCTGGAAGTCCAAATGAGCTGAATTTATTACACAAGAAATCTGAGACAATTGCCTACAACTTTCATGTTTGCAACTGGCTCTAATTTTGACATTATCAATGACGTTTTGGGCAGACAAGAGAAGATAAGGATTGTCACAAAGTCAAAAGTTGGCCACCCACTTATCAATTAGTCATCAAATCAATAGTTCCCAATTTTGGCCTATAAAAGGAGGCATTTGCCATGCATTTAGGCATCTTGGTTTCCAGATCAAGATCATGCTCTTCCTTTCTCTCTTTGTATTTTTTGTAATGTTTATGCTTTTGGCCTATAAAAGGAGGCATTTGCCATGCATTTAGGCATCTTGGTGTCCAGATCAAGATCATGCTCGTCCTTTCTCTCTTTGTATTTTTTGTAATTAAGTTTATGCCTTTCATTTCCTTTCCTTTACTTAGTTAACTTTTATGTTCTTATTTTGTTTATCTATTTTGCTTTCTTTCATTATGTCTAGCTAAGTTAGTTATGTCAAGGTGAAAAGGTTATACTAATGGTGTAAGAATAAGTATAATGTAAACTTAATATGGACTTTAATGTTTGATACTAACATGTTTTATATTTGTTATCTTGTTCACTCTTTAATACTTTGCTTGTTAAATGACTAATCTTGATTTATGTTGTATAACACTTGGTACAACAAATGCTTGGCACTTTCATAGCCTATAATGTATGGTATAACCGACACCTGAGTTATGAAAGGAACTTGATTTGTTGTTAACATAAGTTATAATCATGAATGCTTGACGAGATTTACAAGTATTAGCATTAATTGAATAAGATGACTAATGTAATCATGTTAACAATATATAATCTGATTGGAACCTCATTTGTGTGTGGTTTCCTTTTCAATAATAAGAGTTTATACTATACTTGTTTGATATACCATTAGTGGAACCTCTAACCTTGACATTTGTTATTATTATTGTTTAATCCTTACATTAATTTTCCATCTCCAAGTTCTCATCATCATCATCTTCTTCTTCTTCTCTTTCTTTATTATTATTATTATTATTATTATTATTAGTACTACTACTACTATTGTTGTTTTATAATTGTTATTTATAATTTGTACAATTAACCTCCTTGTGGTTCGACCCCGGTCTTACCGGGTTATTTATTACTTCGACACTCCTGCACTTGGGAGAAGACATCAATTTTTTAGTCGTGTCAAGTTTTTGGCGCCGTTGCCGGGGAGGTAAGTTTTGTATAAATTATAATATTTATTTTCTTTTCTTTTTCTTTTCACTTTTCTTGTATATAAATTTGTTTCTTGTCTCTTATTTCTTCTTCTTTTGTTTTCTTTTTTTCATTTATTCTATTCCTACACGTGCATGAGAGTGTGGTCACGTACATCAAGTGGTAGACTTTGTAGGGTATCCTCATCATTTTCAGAAAATATGGCCGAAGAAGATAATCAATCACTTCAAAATGAGAATAATGAGAATAATGAGAATAACCGTGCTAGAACACTTAGAGACCACATGAATCCCACAAGAACAAGTGCACCATCATGCATAGTTTTTCCTCCTGATGCATCTCATTTTAATTTTAAACCAGGCATTATTCAACTTTTACCTTCTTTTCATGGTTTAGAATTGGAAAATCCATACTTGCATTTAAGGGAATTTGAAGAGGTCTGCAACACATATAATAATTTAAATTGTAGCATGAACACCATCAGATTAAAGCTTTTTCCTTTTTCATTAAAAGATAAAGCTAAAACATGGCTACAAAATTTAAGACCAGGATCCATTCGTGCTTGGGATGAAATGCAACAATAATTTTTAAAGAAGTTTTTTCCATCTCATAGAACAAACTCTTTTAAGAGACAAATCACCACTTTCACTCAAAAACCAGGAGAAACATTTTACCAATATTGGGATAGGTATCGAGACTTGCTTAGTACTTGCCCTCATCATGGTTTTGAAACATGGAGATTGGTTTCACATTTCTATGAAGGGTTAACACCTAAAGATAGGCAAATGGTTGAATTGATGTGCAATGGAACTTTTGAAGATAAAGATCCTGATGAAGCAATGGAGTACTTAGACTTGTTTGCTGAAAATGCTCAAAATTGGAACACCGCGGGTACTTATGAGGCACCGAGTAAAACTCAACCTCATACATCTAGTGGAGGCATGTACAACCTTAGGGAAGATCATGACCTTCAAGCCAAGTTTGCGTCTTTAGCTAGAAAAGTCGAGGCACTAGAATTGAAAAAGAGTGGTCAATTAAAATCTATTGAAAACATTGTGTGTCAAATTTGTGAAACAAATGAACACTCAACCAACGATTGTCCAACCTTGCCTTCTTTTAAGGAATGTCTCCATGAACAAGCCCATGCTTTAAACGGTTTCCAAAGAGCCAACCACAACCCATACTCCCAAACATACAACCCTGGTTGGAGAAATCACCCAAATTTTAATTGGAAGAGTGAGAATAACAATGCACAAACTTCACAATCACCATTTCAAGCACACCACAATTTCCAAAATTCTCATGGATATGCACTTCCTTATGCTCCACCTCCTAGAAGAAATCTTAAGGAAACATTGCATGCATTCATTGAAAAGCAAGAGACAATCAATACTCAACTTGCTCAAAACATGACAGATTTTAAAGATACTCTTGCAAAATTAACATTTGCTCTCAGTTTCCAAGAGAAAGGTAAGTTTCTATCTCAACCACAACAAAATCCCAAGGGGCAATACAATGCAAATGCAAGTAGTTCCGGAAGCCAACATATAGATCAAGTCAAATCAGTCACTACTCTGCGCAGTGGTAAGGTTATTGAAAAACCCTCTCTTGAACCTTATGAGAAAGATGATGAGTCAATCTCTGAGGGTAAGGAAGGGGATGAATCTGAAAATTGCAAAGAAACGACTGACTCACCGCCAGCACTTCCATTTCCTCAAGCCATGACCAAACAAAGGAAAGTCAATCACAACTCTGAAATTTTTGAAATTTTCAAACAGGTAAGGATCAATATACCTTTGCTGGATGCTATTAAACAGGTTCCTTCCTATGCTAAATTTTTGAAAGATCTATGCACTGTGAAGAGGAAACTGAATGTGAAAAAGAAAGCCTTTCTAGCCGAACAAGTAAGTGCTATTCTTCAGAACAATAATGCTTTGAAATATAAAGACCCTGGTTGTCCTACAATTTCTTGCTTTATTGGAGAGCATAAAATTGAAAGAGCCTTACTTGATCTTGGAGCTAGTGTGAATTTACTTCCATATTCAGTTTTTCAAAGTCTCAATCTAGGTGAGTTAAAACCAACTTCTATATCTCTTTTACTTGCCGATAGATCTGTAAAAGTGCCTAGAGGAATAGTCGAAGATGTGTTAGTACAAGTCGATAAATTCATTTATCCTGTGGATTTTATTGTCTTGGACACAGAACCTGTTGAAGCATGTAATTCATTTCCTGTTATTTTAGGACGTCCATTTCTTGCAACTTCTAATGCATTGATTAATTGTAGGAATTGACTGATGAAACTATCATTTGGAAACATGACATTGGAGATGAATATTTTCAACATTTGCAAGCAACCTGGAGATGATAATGATTTACAAGAAGCAGATCATATTGATGAATTAGTTTATGATCAACTTGAATCTACTTTAAGTAAAAATGAATTGGATGAATCTGAAGATTTGCAAATGATTTATTCTGAGGAAGAAATCATGGATGAAAAACGCACCGAAAATGTTGATGCGAATCTTTTATCAACAGTGACAACAAATTCGACATCTGGCATCACACCAATCGATGATTACTTTCCTAACGAATCCTTACTTTCTCTTAGTCCAATGCCTTGGTATGATAAAAATATCAATTTTCTTGCTTTAGGAGATTTGCCAGCTGATTGGAGTACCCAAGACAAAGAAAAGTTTTTGAACGAAGTGAAGAATTTTTATTATGATGACCCTAACTTATTTAAATATTGTCCTGATCAAATATTTCAAAGATTCATTCCCGACAATGAGGTAAGTAGTGTCATTAAACTTTGTCATTCTAAAGCATGTGGAAGTTATTTCTCCTCAAAAAAGACAGCTGCAAAAATCTTTTAAAATGGATTTTATTGGCCCACCATGTTCAAGGACACGCATGCTTTCTGCAAAACTTGTGAAAATTGTCAAAAAGTTGACACTAGTCAAAAAGTTTTGTTTTATAATTCTCAACTCTATGCATTCCCTAGAGAGCTAAGACCAAGATGGAGCAATCCTTATGGGGCCTGTGATATTAAGAATTCAATGAATGACAATGTTTTTAAGGAAAATAGACATCGTTTGAAAGCTTACTTTGATAAGTTTCCTAGTGAAAATGAATCAACTGGTTGGAATGATCTTGTAGATAAAGGTTGATTATTTTGTTTTTCTCATATTGTTTTTGTGTTTCTTTTTGAGTGATTTTTGTTAGTTTCTCTCACCCCGGTTAAATGGCGGACAACGGCACTCCGTGACTTAAATCAGTTCTTTCAGTTTCCCATAATAACTGATATTTGTGTATATATTTGTGCAATTTTTTGAATCTCTTTTCCAATTCTCATTTGAAAATGGACACTAATCTTGAAAAATTGAAAAAATATTTTCCCGCTCTGCCTCAGAATGCGATTATAAAAATCTACCGTGCTAGATGTGCAAGATTGAGATTGTTAATGAATCATGGAATTTCTGAAGATATTCGCTGGTTGATTGAAGCAAAGGTCCGATTATCAGGTGAGTTCACTAACTTTTTCATTTCACACATGCCTAGAACAGGTAAAAGCACTTTTACAAAGAAACGTCGTGCAAAACGACTAGAAGTGCTAGATGGACTTGTAATACACAATGTCATTCTTTATGAATGGTATCTATAAACTGTGAAGATAAAATACAATTCATTAAGGATGGCCTGAGTAAGGAGTCTTTAGATAATCTTCTATTGACTCTTGAGACGCATCCTAGTGGAGATGTGCATCGTGTAATTCATGATTTATGGCCACTATTTCATAAAGAACATGATCGACTTAGTCTTGGGAATCTGACTAAAAAAGACCCTGTTTGCCAGTTTTTAAGAAAACTGGATGGGAAGCCTATCCGCGACCCATAGAGGGCGTTTAAGCCGTTCTTGGACGTAAAACCAAGGGAAGATGTGAGCCATAATCACAACTACCTGTACATACACATGCTTTTTTTTTTAAAGTAAATAAATAAATAAATAAAAAGAGAGAGAGAGAGAGTGTGAGACTCCAGCTGGCCTACATATAGGTGTTATGATTGCCTTTCTCATTTCTCATCTATAAAACCCTCTCTTCCTTCCTTTCATTTTTACTCAACCCATACATTCAACAAATACAGAAGTGTGTAGAAATGGCAAGTTCCTCAGGTCATCGAATAAGAAATATTTGTGTTTTCGGTGGATCTAGTCCTGGGAAAGAAAAGGAGTTTTTAGAATCAGCAAATCATCTTGGTCAGGTGCTAGCTGAGAGAAAGATTCATTTAGTGTATGGGGGAAGCAGTCTTGAGTTAATGGGAGGTGTGTCAATAGCTGCATTTTTAGGAGGTAGTCAAGTTTTGGGGGTCGTCCCTGAAGCTTTGGCACAAGGGGACATCATTGGAAAAACAATTGGAGAGGAACTTCAGGTCTCCACAATGTTAGCTCGAATGAATGCAATGTTTAACCATGCTGATGCCTTCATTACTTTACCAGGTGGTCTAGGCACATTGGAAGAGATCTTTCATATTTCCTCTTGGGCTCAACTGCACATTCACCATAAACCCATAGGTTTGTTAAATGTTAATGGTTATTATGATAAATTGTTGTCTTTTCTTGATTATGCTGTGGAACAGGAATTTCTAACATCTTCTGCACGATAAATCATAATCTCTACTGCTACTGCTGAACAATTGATTGACCAACTACAATCTTTCATTCCTGTGATTGATCCTTCCATGAGTCGCATAAATTGGTCATCTAAGGAAAGCCGTAAGTACCTTTCTTGGATCAATAAAGATTCCTTTTGTAACTATAACATGTCCCAAAAACACCACTTATTTAAGCTAAAACTCATACTTATCCAGTTTTGTACATAATTTATTTTCTTTTAGTATATGTAATACCTTCCTTAAATACTGTTTATGTTTTAAATAAGAGCTGAAATACACTAATATATCATTAATGAACACTACATGACATTTATCTAGGTATGGAAGAAACATCCAATTTATTAAATTCATAAATACTATCGGATCATTTGTTAACCCAAAAGGAATTACTAGAAACTTATAATGCCCATTACAAGTCTTAAATATTTTGTTTTGTATATCATGTTCTATAATCCTTAGTCGGTGATACTCAAAACTCAAATCTATCATGGAAAATACCCTAACACCCTTCAATTGATCAAATAGACATTTGTCAACCCAAAAGGAATTACTAGAAACTTATAATGCCCATTACAAGTCTTAAATGTCGTGTTATGTATATCATGTTCTATAATCCTTAGTTGGTGGTGCTTAAACCTCAAATCTATAATGAAAAATACCCTAACACCCTTTAATTAATCAAACAAATTATCTATCTACAAAAGTGTATCGTCTTTTGTTTTTATAAATAGTACATGAGCTCTCTAAGATGTTCCTAATACCATGATCAAACACACATAATTAGACTTATTAAAACATGAGAATATATATATATATATAAATGATGATGTGATATGGACACAAATTAAATGTATTAAAGTGTTCCAATTGATATTTAAATTGGAAAGCAAAAGAAATAAAAGTCTTTAATAAGATGAATAATTATATAAAGAAAGAAGAAAATTGGATCATAAGTGACTATTAAAATGTTTATAAATAAAGAAGGTTCCAAATAAAAATAAAATAAAATTTTTTCTATTTACACTTTATGCTATTAATAAATGATTAAATATGCTTGCAAGATTTTAAATCATACATCTCTATCCTAAAAAGATGAGTTATTGGTTTTTTTTATCTTTGATTGGAAAGGTTAAAACTTGTGGGTGATTAACAAGAAATGTAGGGGCATTGAAAATATAAGTTGGTGAAAAATAGCCATCAACAATAAATGTAGGAATCATATTAGCATTTCATGCAAAAGTATTAGCAAATGTAGTGTTGTGCTGACTTTTTTTAAGGTCATAACTTGTGATGTTTGTCAATCTCTAAAAACTTTATTGGGATTTGCAATGGAAGGCTCAATTCTAAGGTCTTAGACCTATTTTTTAATTAGTGCTTGGACTAGATAATTGTCCCCTGGGTTGCTCTAGTGGACTAGAAAGTAGTTTGGTTAGGCTAGACTAAATGGACTAGAGAACTTTTTTTTTTATTTTCAACCTTTTTTTTTCTTACAAGCATTTGTCCTTATACTTTTTTTTTATTTAATCCTTTTAGGACCTAATTCCAAGAGATAAATTTTTAAATTGTATAATATCAAAATTAAAAGAGAAAAGACTATAATGTAAAATGCAGAGAAAATGCATGACCAATCTCAAGGTTTTTAGAATTTTAATTTTGGTTCAAAAATTTATTTTGTTATTTTTTTTCAGTCCATGATATGTAAGAGAAGAGAGAGAGAAAAGTTATCAAAAAACAACAAATAAGAGAGAAATTCATTAGCTGACTATAATAAAAAGGATCTTTCTTAGTGTTAATTCATTAGCTGACTATATTCTAATAATAAAAAGGATCTTTCTTAGTGTTAATAAACTTCATAGACGAGAGGAGTTTCATTGAGGTATTTTTTTATTTTTTTTACTAGAAAAATTAGATTGGGGTTGAGTGATGCTTTTCTGTCTAGTTTGAGTTTTTGCTTTTGGACCAATGCAGAGGTGTTTTGAGTTGATAAATTCATTTATTGACATTATAAAAAAGTTTATTAGATGAAAATAAGTTGAATAATGAATCTTTGTATAAGAACAAAACCTTAATTTTCTAGTTATCTTCAATAAACAAGAATAGCCGTAGAAAAATGACAATTCAATTATCACAATTAATGAATTATTGTCTGGTGTTACAAACAAAATAAATAAAAAAATATAAAAAAATTAATCTATATACCCATGGTTGGGATTCTAGGCCCAAGCGTTGCTAGGATCTTGTACTAGACATATGTGTGGGTTTAGTTTCTAGGCCTGACTTTGCTTATTTTGTTTTTTTTTTTAATTTTACTTTATTTTATTTTAATTAATACCCATCTTATTTTTTTTTACATCATTTAATGTTTTTTTCAAAATTAATTAATACTCTCTTATTTTAAGATTTTTTTAGTTTACGTTGTTTAAATAATAGTTATTTTTTAAATTCTTTTTAACTTTATAACAATGCAAATAAATTATTGTAATTGATGTTTACATTTCTAGGTTATAAATTATATTTACATGGTGTATTAATAATTCCAAGTTAAAATAAGTTAAAAATTAAGGTTTGGAGATCCTAACTCAAGTTTTGATTTTTCAATCACCAAAAATTATAAAAAATATTGCAAAAGATAAAAGTTTGTGCGACACTACAAACAACCTATTATCCAATGTAAAAGAAAAAAAATTAATAATCTAGAAATGTAAACATCAATTATAATAATTTATTTACATTTAAAGTCCATGCATGCTAGCACTTGGTTTCTTCTAGTTTTTTTTTTTACTTCGATTATTTAAAATAAATTAATTAATAATCTCCTGTTTTTATATTTTTATATACATAGCTTTACTTTTTTTATTTAAATTTTAAATAATACCCTTTCTCTTAGTTTTTAAATTGTTTAGTTCTTATTTTTAAATAATAGTTATTTTTAATTTTATATTCTTTCAAAGAGACTGTTATAATTTATCTTTAATTTTTTGCTTTGATTTTTTATATAATTTCATAATGTATTATAGAAAATAAAAATATTTTTTTCTTGGCAAAAACAACCTTTAAGATAAAATAAATAAAAAAGGAAAAATTAAAAAGAAAATTTGGAGGGTTAAATATTTGTATATTGATTAATCTTTTGCTTTTATAAAAAAAATATAGTTCATTTTAATATTTAATTAGTATGAATCAGTTCATATATATTTTAAATTTATTTTATTAAATATAAACATCATATTTGTATTTTTATAATTAAAAAAATCATAACATTTGAAAACATATTTAAAACATGACACATACTTTATCAAATTAAAAATTAACTTGAAATTCCACGATCGCGTAGTGTTTGTGATAAGGCTAGTTCATTCCCACGCAACTTGGAAAAACACAGTATCATCAACCCAGCTTACTCAGTAGTATTACACTCGGTGAGGAATAAACAGGGTACAGTTGCTTTATCAAGCACTGTCATCTTGCCAAACTCCACCTGCAGGATTCGTACTTGGTTGAAAGGATTCAGCTGGAATCAGGGCAGCAACCACTAGAAGGGTATTTCGAGCATCGCTTGGAGTGTCTTCAACAATCTTGAAATTCTTTTTGTGCGTTTTCTGGTATGGAGCGCTGATCATTGGGCTCTTTTTTCTTCCCCCCTTAACAACTAACTGCGTAATATGCCTGATTCCTAGAAGGATTAACTATACTGTGTGTGTGTCATCGAGTGGTTATCTTTCTGCTTCCAAGGCATCATATAGACATTCCTGAAGTCTTAATTTCTTATTATTGATTGAGAGATATTCCACTGGAAACCAGAGTAGATTGGATGTATAGCTCCGGTAGGACCAGCACTCCATTCCCACATCGAATATAGGCTTTCTTCTAGAGATAGGCCGGCGTTAGGCTTTTTGCGATCCCTGCTGAGTGCTGGGACTTGAGAACAAAACTGAGCCTGGACTAGAGTCCAGATGGGAAATAAACCATACCCATATTTGACACAACTGGATACAATGAGCAAAACTGTAGAGGGTAGTCCCAACTATTGTTCGTTGTGATAGAAGAAAAGAAAGGAGTCAACAAAAGTGCAAAACTACAGTACTCCATTCATTCGTTTCATGTATACAAGGGAACCCAAAATCTATTAAATTAGCCACGCCCATGCATTTTCGGTTAGATTAAACACATATAATATAATTAAGAAAGCTTGTAAGCAAGCCCAAAACCCCACAAACCCCCTCTACGTTTTGGAGATCTGGTGCTCAAAGCATTCTAGAATCACCAGTCAAACGCTTCACTTCATCTGCCTGGCATTCGTTACTTGGGCCGACATGCAGTGTCAGCAGGCCCGGCTTGCTTTGCTAACTGAATAGCAAGTAGGAAAAAAACAAAGAAAAAACTTAATTAGTCCCTGCATTTTCCTTTTCTTTTAAAACTCATAGATTGTAAAAGTTTCTTGAATTGAACAAGATGGAGAAGCACCTGAAAATAAGTCTCAAGCTTCCTTTTCAGCGTTGCATATTCTTTCTTGATTTGTTGGAATGTCCTCATGCTTCTGCAGCTTGTATATATCCATGCAAAACCATTAAAACCTTGAACGGGTATATGAAGTAGCTAGGATTACTAGGAACAAAACTAGAGGCCGCTACTACATTATCGTTGTACTAAATAATTACATCATAAGGAATTATAGAAGTGGGCCGAAATCAATCTCGTCCGTTTGATTGTAGGTGATTCAAAGAAATAAAGTGGAAGATGGGTCATTACCCTTCTCCATTTCCTGCCTTGCAATATTCCCTAAAGAGAGTGCACTCAGCTTTCACCTTTTTGGCCCCAATGCTGCACCCAATAGAAAGGAATAGAAATGAAGGGATTGTTGTGCTAAAAGCCAACATAGAATATACCTCATGATACCTTTAATAAATATAATCTTAATTGATTTTGTAATCCTTATTTCTAAAATCATTCTCAATGTTAATTTTATCCTTACAACTTTATTACCTTGAGCTGCTTCCCTTGAATTGATGCATATAGCCATCCAACATTTTAAAGTCAAGAGGATTCTTCTCCCTGAATATATATAAAGACACAAGAGAAATATTGTTACAAGCTAGTAGCTATGTATTACGATCTGTATTAGGGTCACCAGTAGTGCTTTTGTACAAGAAAATAAATTGAGAAGAGAAGGAAAGGTGAGAAAATTTTAAACTGACAATGCTTTCTCTATGTTACTGATCAGTCTAGCTGAATCCCTGTAGTGCAATGAGACTACTTCCTCCACAAAGTTAGGGTTTGCATCATCTTGGAGGTCCTCAAGCTGGATAAATTGTTCATCAAGCAATCCCTGAAATATATTGTTCCACAATTCCAATTTTCAATACAATACCACCAAAGTAAAATTGACCACAATATATTAGTGTACACTGAATCTTAATTAAAAAAGAAAAAAGAAAGAAAATTAAGAAAAACAGTAAATAGTTGCTGATCGTGTAGAACACAACTTACACAAGCATGCATGCATATAGCTTCTAGCATATATCTATTTTCTGGTTGCATAAATGTTATCTTTATGAATGCAATCGTTAGCATGGAGAAGACAAAGGGTTTCTTAATCTTGGAATTGCAATGAAAGGTACATGCATGTCAAGTCATTGACAAGTATTAGTTGAAGAAATAATTAGGAACCTGATCAAAAAGAGACTGCTTTGTGAGAGCAACCTGCCTACGCAACTGGTTTCTGTCCATTTAAGAAAAGAATGTTGGAAAACGCAAGAAAAAGGAAGGAGAGAGAGAGAGAGAGTAGGGGAAGAGAGTCTGAATACACCTGGAAGGCTATATCTTCAGTGATAATATTGCAATGTGTGGGCAGGGGCTATATATAGTGGTGAAAAGAGATGTATGCGTGACAAATTTCTCCCAAATATTTCTATAAAAAACAAAAGTGCGACTTGAAGTCAGAAGTATGAAGAGGAGGGGTTCAGAAATGATGCACGTGAAAAAATTGAAAGTAAGAAGAAATATATATATAGGAATTATTGTTTGATTATTCCAATGTTCTAGTTCCTATAGTTATTATCATGTATTGCTTCATATGTATAAATAAAAAAGATTGACTAAAAATAAGTCAAGTCATTATATTATTTTTAATTTAATATTAGAGCCCTAAATAACTTAAAACATTTTTTTTTTAATTTTCTAATAGACTCTTCCTCTTAGCTAACAGCTCCTTCCCCCTCTGTAACATTGTCGATGCTGGTTTCCTCCTCTACTGCACCACCGATTTCTTCCACTATTTATGTCTTGTCGTGGCCATTGCTAGCAGATGCTGGTGAAGCTCTTGTCAACCCGAACAACACTCCTTAGGTGCAGCTTTCATTGTTTCCCTCTTTAATACTCACGAAGTCATTTCTCTTAAATTAACAAACATCAATTATTTTTTTTAGTGAATGCAGATGAAGTCATATCTTTTAGTCCAATAAGTTTTTGGATTTGTTAATAGCTCAATTTTTTGTTCTCCTTTATATGTTTTTGTTGTTGATGGTACTTTTCTTCAAGTAAATTATTCTTTTCTTCATTGAAAACAGCAAGACCAACTTCTTCTAAGTGCCCTACTGTCTTTGCTATCCATGGATGTTCTTCATCGTGTTGTTGATTGCCGAACTTTGAGCTCTGTTTGGTGCACACTTGAGCAAACTCTAGTTTCCTTATTCAATTCTCGTATTATGCAACTTCATGACTTCTTTTAAGAGATCTGCTGCCATCAACTGCCCATGCCACCTTTAACTCTTGTAGCTCAACGTCAGCCTTTTGGGAATTAGCAACCATATCTTGGACACTGGTGCTAATCAACACGTTACACGCCTTTTGGGAATTAGCAGCAAAACAAGGGTAGATTTCATGAAGGTTGGCTTCCCAACTAAGGCAATAACAGAGGCAACAAGTCTGCTGCTTCTAGGTTTGATTTTTGCAGCTTCAATGGAACTTTTTGCAATAACAGGAGGTAGGGCAATTGGCAGCGAAATATAGGGCACTCACAATGGACTAATACACGTTACCAATTATGCCAAGCTTTTAATCATACCGCCCCTCACTATCCTCAACTTCAAAACCTTGGATATGGACAACAACCTAGTGCGAATATGGAGTCAAGTAATGCTTCCTTAGGATGTACTACTGCTTAACTCCTGGACACTGGTGCTAATCAACACGTTACACTTCATCTTACAAATCTAATAGGGTTCGAACCATATCTTGATAATGATCATTTGCATGTTAGTGATGGTAAGGGACTTCCCATATCTAATATCAGGCATACTAAAATATATACACCATATTGTACTTTTACTTTGTCTAACATTTTTCATGTCTCATATATTACGAAACCTTTTTTCTATTCAGAAATTTTTTCTTGATAACAATGTTTATTTTGAATTTCACTCATTTGTTTTTTATGTTAAGGATCTTAACACCAAGACAATACTCCTTTCCAATCACAACAAAGATGATCTCTACACTTTGACCAAGTCTTCTATCATGTTAATTCCTCAAATTTATTAGTCTTCTTGTATATCTCTTTCTGCTGATCTATGACATTGTCGACGACATTGTCGACTGAGTTATCCTACTTCTTGTTTTTTTAAATTTCTAGTTTTGCAACATAAGATTACTTATAATAACAAATATCTTAATTTTCATTGTCAAACTTGTCCATTAGAAAAGTCATCATGTTTGACTTTAAGACCTACATACAGGTCATAAAACTTCTGCTCTACTTGAATTAATTTTTAGTGATATTTGGGGTCTTGCTTCCCTTTTTTCATCTGATGGTTTTTATTTTTTTTTATCTTTATTGATACATACATAAAATATATATGGTATTACTCTCTCATTGCCAAGTTTGATGTTTACTCTGTTTTTCATTAGGGCGGTAAATATAAAAAATTATCCACTTTCTTTCATATCATTAGTATTTAGCATCGTTTGATTTATCCTTACATTCATGAATAAAATGACACAGTAAAATGTCATCATAGATATATTATGAAAACCATACTTACTCTTCTAAAAAAGTGTAAAGTATCATTAAGATCTTGGAATTATGCTTTTGAAAGTTTAGTTTATCTTATCAATCGCATAACTACTCTTGCCCTTGCAAATAGATCTCCTTTTAATTGTCTATTTCAACGCTCTCCAGATTATCATTTTTTGTGCACTTTTAGATATCTTTGCTTTCTGTTTTTGCACCCCTATCTTAATCATAAATTAGATTTTTATTCCTCTTAATATGTGTTTTTTGAGTATAGCTTATCTTACCTATGTTATCATTGTTTTGACATTGCATCCAAACATATTTATATCTCTTATCATGTCTATTTTCATAAACATGTGCTTTTTTTTTTATAAATTTGAACAAATTGCACAATCCTCATCTCCAACCTCAAACCAACCCACTACTATCCTCCTACTAAATCTGTTACATTCCTTATTATTTCACACCACTATTCATTCCATCAACTACCCATGTGCCTCTACCTCTTATGGCCCACCTTCTACTCACCCGTAACAACCCATATATTACCTCTTTCATCACTACATGTATGTTTATCTAACTATCTTGCTGCAGATACAAATAGAAGTTTGGCTCCCTCTAGTTTGCAACACAATAACTCTATTGCTACTTGATCACTCCGCTACCCTCCCTCTGATTCCTTTTTGTTTGCTTGTAGATACAAATAAAAGTTTGGCTCCCTCTAGTTTGCAACATAATAACTCTATTGCTACTTGATCACTCCACTACCCTCCCTCTGATTCCTTTTTGTTTGCCAGTGACACCTTTGTTGCTAGTTCTACCTTTGCTATAAGTCCTCTGACTGTAGCAGACTCTTCCATTACTTCTCTAGCTAGATTAAATCTAGTGGTTGATTTCTAATACTATTCATTACAAGTTTTTTCTCCCGATGCATCTCATTTTAATTTTAAGCCAGGTATTATTCAACTTTTACCTTCTTTTCATGGCTTAGAATTGAAAAATCCATACTTGCATTTAAGGGAATTTGAGGAGGTTTGCAACACATATAATAATTTAAATTGTAGCATGAACACCATCAGATTAAAGCTTTTTTCCTTTTTCATTAAAAGATAAAGCTAAAACATGACTATAAAATTTAAGACCAGGATCCATTCGTGCTTGGGATGAAATGCAACAACAGTTTTTGAAGAAGTTTTTCCCATCTCACAGAACAAACTCTTTCAAAAGACAAATCACTACTTTCACTCAAAAACCAGGAGAAACATTTTACCAATGTTGGGATAGGTATCGAGACTTGCTTAGTACTTGCCCTTATCATGGTTTTGAAACATGGAGATTCGTTTCACATTTTTATGAAGGGTTAACACCTAAAGATAGGCAAATGGTTGAATTGATGTGTAATGAAACTTTTGAAGATAAAGAACCTAATGAAGCAATGAAGTACTTAGACTTGTTAGCTGAAAATCCTCAAAATCAGGACACCGCGGGTACTTATGAGGCACCGAGTAAAACTCAACCTCATACATCTAGTGGAGGTATATACAACCTTAGGGAAGATCATGACCTTCAAGCCAAGTTTGCATTTTTAGCTAGAAAAGTTGAGGCACTAGAATTGAAAAAGAGTGGTCAATTAAAATCTGTTGAAAACATTGTGTGTCAAATATGTGAAACAAATGAACACTCAACCAATAATTGTCCAATCTTGCCTTCTTTTAAGGAATGTCTCCATGAACAAGCCCATGCTTTAAACAGTTTCCAAAGGGCCAACCACAACCCATACTCACAAACGTACAACCCTGGTTGGAGAAATCACCCAAATTTTAGTTGGAAGAGTGAGAACAACAATGCACAAACTTCACAACCACCGTTTCAAGCACACCATAATTTCCAAAATTCTAATGGATATGCACCTTTTTATGCTCCACCTTCTAGAAGAAATGTTGAGGAAACATTGCATGCATTCATTGAAAAGCAAGAGACAATCAATACTCAACTTGCTCAAAACATGACAGATTTTAAAGATACTCTTGCAAAATTAACATCTGCTCTCAGTTTTCAAGAGAAAGGTAAGTTTCCATCTCAACCACAACAAAATCCCAAGGGGCAATACAATGCAAATGCAAGTAGTTCCGGAAGCCAACACATGGATCAAGTCAAATCAGTCACTACTCTGCGTAGTGGTAAGGTTATTGAAAAACCCTTTCTTGAACCTTACGAGAAAGATGATGATTCAATCTCTGAGGGTAAGGAAGGGGTTGAATATGAAAATTGCAAAGAAAAGATTGATTCTCCGCCAGCACTTCCATTTCCTCAAGCCATGACCAAACAAAGGAAAGTCAATCACAACTCTGAAATTTTTGAAATTTTCAAACAGGTAAGGATCAATATACCTTTGGTGGATGCTATTAAACAGGTTGCTTCCTATGCTAAATTTTTAAAAGATCTATGCACTGTGAAGAGGAAACTGAATGTGAAAAAGAAAGCCTTTCTAGCCGAACAAGTAAGTGTTATTCTTCAGAACAATAATGCTTTGAAATATAAAGACCCTGGTTGTCCTATAATTTCTTGCTTTATTGAAGAGGATAAAATTGAAAGAGCCTTACTTTAGTGTGAATTTACTTTCATATTCAGTTTTTCAGAGTCTCAATCTAGGTGCGTTAAAACCAACTTGTATAACTCTTTTACTTGCTGATAGATCTATAAAAGTGCCTAGAGGAATAATTAAAGATGTGTTAGTACAAGTCGATAAATTCATTTATCCTGTGGATTTTATTGTCTTGGAGACACAACCTGTTGAAGTATGTAATTCATTTCCTGTGATTTTAGGATGTCCATTTCTTGCAACTTCTAATGCATTGATTAATTGTAGGAATGGACTGATGAAGCTATCATTTGGAAACATGACATTGGAGATGAATATTTTCAACATTTGCAAGCAACCTAGAGATGATAATGATTTTATCAAAGATGCGTTCCTGACAATGAGGTAAGTAGTGTCATTAAATTTTATCATTCTGAGGCATGTGGGGGCCATTTCTCGTCAAGAAAGACAATTGTAAAAATCTTACAAAGTGGATTTTACTGGCCCACCATGTTCAAAGACTCATATGCATTCTGCAAGTCTTGTGAAAATTGTCAAAAGTTGGGATCTATTTCAAAACGTCACATGATGCCTTTAAATCCTATTATTGTCATTGAGATCTTTGACTGTTGGGGTATAGATTTCATGGGTCCATTCCCTCCATCATTTGGTTTCTTATACATATTAGTCGCAGTAGATTATGTTTCAAAATGGATAGAGGCAATTTCAAGTCGAAACAATGATCACAAAACAGTGATAAAGTTTTTGAAAGAAAATATTTTGAGTCGATTTGGAGTCCCTCGAGCCATAATAAGTGATGGTGGAACACATTTCTACAACAAGCCATTTGAGTCTTTAATGAAGAAATATGGAATCACACACAAAGTTGCCACCCCTTATCACCCTCAAACAAGTGGACAAGTAGAGCTTGCTAATAGGGAGATCAAACATATTTTGGAGAAAACAGTGAACCCTAATAGGAAAGACTGGTCTTTAAGACTTAATAATGCACTTTGGGCTTATCGAACTGCTTATAAAACATCATTAGGTATGTCACCTTATAGACTAGTCTATGGAAAACCTTGTCACTTACATGTGGAACTTGAACATAAAGCTTATTGGGCTATTAAAGCTTTCAATTCAAATCTGGATGATGCTAGTCAACTACGAAAATTACAAATAAATGAGCTTGAGGAAATAAGAAATGATGCATATGAAAATTCAAGAATTCATAAAGAAAGAATTAAAGAGTTTCATGACAAGAAAATACTGAGAAAAACATTCAATGTTGGTTAAAAAGTCTTGCTTTATAATTCTCGACTGCATTTATTTCCTGGAAAATTAAGATCAAGATGGAGCGGTCCTTTTATTGTGAAACATGTGTATCCATATGGGGCCTATGACATCGAGAATCCAAAGAATGATAATGTTTTCAAGGTAAATGGACATCATCTGAAAGTTTACTTTGATAATTTTTCAATTGAACATAACTCTATTGAATTGGGTGATCCTGTATATAAAGATTGATTTTTATTTTTTATTTTTTTGTTTCTTTTTGAGTGATTTTTGCTAGTTTCTCTCACCCCGGTCAAATGGCGGATAACGGTACTCCGTGACTTAAGTCGGTTCTTTCAGTTTCCCACGATAACTGATATCTGTGTATATATTTGTGTAATTCTTTGAATCTCTATTCCAATTCTCATTTGAAAATGGACACTAATCTTGAAAAATTGAAAAAGTATTTTCCCACTAGAACTCCAGATATGGCCACAATACTGAACAGTGCTCGGGCTGGAGGACAACTTCAGATATGACCCAATTACCCAATTATCTTAAATTTCTTTGTTGTTGCAATAATTTGGACTTGAAAATGACCTTTTTAGATATTGGGATCCATATAAAAGTTGTAGGCCTATGTCTTACCTTTCCATCCATATAAAGTAGACCTAAATCTGAGATCTATAGCTCCAGATATGACCCAATTACCGAACAGCATTCCAGTTTGGATTGCACCGACATCTCTTTTTTAATTTTGGTCATCTCTTTGCCCTTGCAATTTAAGTTCTTAAAGTCATCAATCAATTCTTTCATTTATATGATAGGCCTGCATTTAAAATGAATATTTACCACAAATTAAAGATATCTTATATTATTATAAAACATGCTTTAGTTAAGGAGTTATTGATACTTCAAGTGCGAAATGATGATATAAAACCATGATAAAAATGCACTTTTAAGTACTAATCAATGAGCGATTGTAGAAACTAATTCTTAGGTTAATGAGATTAGTGTTTTGATTAATGGACAATTAGATAAATGAATTTCTTGATTAATAGGATTAGTATCTTGAATAGTAGACGATATGAGAAACTAGTTCCTTAGTTCCTTAGTTGATGAGATTGGTGTCCTAATTAATGGGTAATTGAAGAAACTAATTATCTAATCAATGAGATTAGTGTTATGATTAATAGATAATTGGAGAAACTAATTGATTTAGAAATATAATAAATGTCAGCTCTACGCTAAAGATAATGACATTGATTTGCAAAGATAACTTGTATATTAAGAAATTAATTATTTGATAAATGATGCAGCAAAATAATATTAAATTATCATTGGGTATTAAATTGATTACATTCAGTATTAAATAAACTTTTAGATGGCTTACAACACTATACAGAGTAGTAGATTCATGAGTTTATATCCTTTTGTTTAATCAAATGATATAGTTGAAAGAATGAATTTTTTTTTTGTATTATCATTTTATATCCAAAAATATATTTACATATCTAAATTAATTATGGATAAAGTATCTAAAGTACTTGTTTTTAAAGCATATCTATAATTTTATTGCACTCCTCCTTAGAGAGGTACCTCTGTATTTAAATTAATTAGTTATTCTTAATAATGATATCAATAGGATATATTGATATCAACATAAATTTCTAGTTCTAATTATTTGATTTCAGGTAAGGGAGACAATAATGCTGGTAAGATTACGAGCATTAATAAGGTTTTAAATACGAAGAAAATAAAAGGGTTATAATTATTAAATAGAAATAAAATAAGGATGTATAATTGATAATTTAAAAGATTAGCCATTGCTATTTTTAATGTATTTTTATAATAATTATATTTGTCTTATAGAGCCTTCTTCATTATACTAGTAGTCTTTTATTTATCCTATTGTATTATTATAAACTAGAAGTAATGTATTCTATTTTAATATGAATTGTAATTTTATTTAATTATATTTAATGACTTATAAACTCTAATTTCTTTTATGCATGACATAAACAAACAAATTATTACTACCTTGTTTTTATAACTTGGATGGTTATATTTTATATTTTATTTTTTTTAGGTTGTGTAACTAATTATGAATATAATTATAAAAGTTGAAGTGAAATGAAGAGTATTATTGATGTGGGGTAAAATTTAAGATGATTAGATCATGTTTTGAAATTATATATACAAGAGTAACATGATATAGTTGATAATTTAAAACTTTCAAATATATGGGAAACTCTATCAAAAATTTTATAAATTAAAAAAAATGGCTTAAATAAGTATAAATATGTTTTTTTATTCAATTATTTTGGGAATGTTACATTTACAAGTTTCCTCCCAAAGTTATCGAAAATATATTTTTTACATTATCTAAAAATTACAATGTAAAATTATAATAAAAACAAATTTTAAAATCTTAAATAAATTATATATTAAAATATATTAAAATAATATTTTTTTTAAAAATTATTTTTAAAATCAACATATTAAAACAATTCAAAACATATATAAAAAATTAATTTTAACATAACAAAATTTAAATTTCTAAATAACACGGTTTTACGGTTTTCAAAGGTTGCCTAAGGATTTCAATGGTAACGAAAACAACTCAAGTAGCAGCATTTGCAGCAGTAGCAGAAGTTACGGAAAGCTATCACTCAAGTATTATCATGCTTAATTACCATTCAGCAGCAACAAAAACATTTTTCCTTTGTTTTATTATGATGCCTTAATTTTTCTTGTAGCATGACGAGAAATAAATGTACAGAATCATGGAAAGCTAAAGCAAAAATTGATTTCGAAAGGGCTACAAAATAAAACCCCATTATAACATGAAGAAAATGTTTTATATAATATGATAGTGTATATTTTTTAAAGTGTATTTTTTAATATATATTAAAATAATATATTTTTTATTTTTTAAAATTTTTAGCATCTTAGGTAATGTCCTCTTCTACCTCTGAACCTAATGCTTTCTCTAATGCTGACATGTATAAGGTTTGACAGGATGCTATGTGTGATGAAATTGAGGCTTTGTGCTTTAATCACACCTGGTCTTTAGTTCCCTTTTATTCTTTGATGAATGTTGTTGGTAGTTGATGGGTGTACAAGATTAAGTATAATGCTTATGACATCATCGAGTGTTATAAGGCGTGCCTAGTTGCTAAAGGTTTTAATCAGCAAGAAGTCATTAATTACTTTAAAATGTTTAGCCTAGTTATTATGCAGGCTACTATCATATTAGTTTTTTCAATTACGATTTTGCATAATTGGAAGATTCATCAACTTGATATTTATAATGTTTTTCTCAATGGTGTTCTTACCAAAGAGGTTTACATGTAATATAGCTCTGGGTTTTGTGTTGTTTAAAATAGGAATCACTGGCATGGTACACTCGTCTGAGTAATTTTTTACTGTTTATCAACTTTTATGCCTCTAAGGTTGACACCTTCTTATTTATCTTGTTTATTGGTATTAATTTTTTTTATCTTCTAGTTTATGTTGATGATATCCTGCTTGTGAGTAGTAACTCTCCTATGCTACGCTGCCTAATATAGTTGTTGAGCTCAAAGTTTAAGCTTTGTGAATTAGGTACAACTTATTTTTTTTTGGGTATTAAAGTTCAGTCCACTAGTTTGGATTTGATGCTACAACAACACAAGTATATTGTTGACATCCTTACTCAGGCTGGTATGACTTCCTGCAAACCTTTACGAGACTGGATATCTCTTTTGTTGTTAACATAGTCTATTAGTTTATGCATGCTCCCATAGATTTTTACTAGGCTGCCATTAAATATATTCTGTGTTATCTTAAAGGTATAACATCCTATGGCTTCCATATCACTCCTACTTCCTATTTTTCTCTATATGGTTTTATGGATGCAAATTAGACAAGTGGTAGTGATGATTGAAAATCTGTCTTAGAAACACATTATAGAATATGAGAGGAAACAATGTGGATTGTAATAGTTTTTTTCTTTATGTTATAATTGAAGAACTTTTCTATTCATTACCAGAAAATTAAAAAATATAAACAGAAACACTAACAGACTTTTTCTTTCAGTATATTGCGATGATATTTATCGATCAAATTTCTTATCACTAAATTTGTCGATTAACACCGATAAGAATATTCTCACATCATATATTGAGGGAATCATAATGAGAAAAGAAGGAATATTCTAGTCAGTAAATGTTTTTTCAATTTCATTCTCTACATTGCATTTACTGATAATTGAACTTCATTTACTGATAATTGAACTTGAAAATTTATTTCAATTGGATTGTTATGGATTCCTGTGACGTCAAGAAATATCCCAACATTAAGTTTGTGTTTGATATGGTAAAATAGAATTTGATGTCAAAATAAATAAAATCATTGACTATTTCTCATTTTATAGATTAAAATATAAATAATTGGTTTAAGTGAATAACTTTTTTCTTGTAATTTCTTGGTTTTTTTTTGTTTTGTAAAATTAGCATAGTAAATTAAAAAAATTAGTGAATTAACAAAGGTTTAAAAATATTTAGTGAAATAGTAAAGTTTGATCATATCTTACTTCTAACGTGCGACATGGTTAAACACCAATCTTTTACCTGAACTAGTTGATTGATTGGATCCAGTTGTATTAATCAGTAAATCATTTCACATAAAAACCATAATTTTATGAATATTTTCTTCTAAATATGTTTTACAAGTTAAAATATATATTTTTATCCAACTTATTGACTAAAAAATAGACTCTAATCAAAATCTCAAAAAATAATTCTTCACACTATAGTGGGTCATTCTAAGTAGTCAGGTGTAAGTCTATTATAACTAAATGAGAATATTCCCCAAACAAATTATATGGATGGCCTAGCAGTTGTATTTATAAACTACTGGAATACGTCTAGGCCTACAAAGAGGTCTAGGCACACTAAACCATAATAACAATTCAAAAGGACCATAACTTTTGATTTAATCATCGAATCATGCTTAAATTTTAACAGGAGTTTTTGGAGGTCATTTTCCTTATAATAATCATTACGTTGCTATGCGGACAACTGAGTAAAAAATGTCTATTTTCCTTGGTTTTGGCAGTTTTGATATTTTCCTTGTTATTTTTAAAATCGGTCGACTAGTTGAGTAAAAAATGGCACAATTTGACCATATCGCGCTTTAGAAGCATGACATTTACTAAATGTTGTTATTCCTAAGCATAACAAGTATTTTATTGCATTTCATAATAATATTATTTGGTAAAAGTCATTCTTCTAAAGTTTGATATGGTCAAAGTATGCTATTTTACCAAATCTTTTTGAACTTATATTAAACTGTGCTGATTTTTTTAATTTATTGTACTAATTGCCCAATTTATCCTAATTTCTTCTTGGAGAACAACGTTGTCATATTAATACTAATTCTGTGAAAGCTTGAAAGCTTCTTGACACCAAATTGACACCAAATAAACTATAACTAATTATGGTTTTGATCTCCTCCTCCTCCTCCTAGAAATGGTTCTAGGATCAAATAATTTTCTTCTATTAGATGTTTGGATTATGTAATAGGCTAGGTAAATTCCTCCATTAATCTCATGCATTTCTATGACAGTAAAATCTCAATATTCACCTATTATGGGAGGAGTTTACGCCCATTACAGTTAGAAAAACATACACCATACACCATAAAATTTATTCTAAGTTTTGGTATTCATTCATAAAGTTTAGCTACCATTCCCTTCACCCCTCTCGCCATCATATTCAAGGATATTTATATATAGACTATGACACTAAAATCACCATGCATATGTGTTCAGTTTATCTAATGCAAAATGTATCATATATTCTCTCTTTTATAACAAGAGAAGTACATTGATTAAACGTGATTGATTTGTATAGCAATCTGGATTAATTCACGTACACCTTTAATTACTTTTGTTTAATCGCGTTTATATTGGTAACCAATCAACAAATTGAGAACACCTCTAATGGGCATCACATGAAGCAAGGAATTTGTAATGAGTGGGCTAAAAGCTTATCATAACACACGCATGCACGCGCGCGCGCACACACACACACAAATCAAGTTACATTATCATATACTTTTTGTCATAATTATTAGATATCAATGGTTCCAACAATACTACTATAACCATCCAGGATGAAAATTTTGCTATTATAATCCAAAACATATTAGATTAGTAAATTTAGTTTATTAGAATAAAAACATTCTAATTAAATTAGATGTTGAAAATAAAACTAGTGTTAAGAAATATATTTTATTTTGTTTTATTTATTAAGGGTAGAGTATTATTTTTATTTTAGCCTATATATAATCTCTTTATATTTTGGTTAACATAACTTTTCAGAATAAAGTGATTATGCAATATTAATGAAACCCTAACCTCCTTTTCTCTTATTTTTTGGAGTGACATTTGTTCATTTTTGCAATATGATATTTCATCTACCCTTCAATTTCTTTAATTTGCTATTTGTATTTTGTTTCTATAATTTTTTGGAGTAATCGTATAACTCCAAGAAGATATTTATTCAGTTTCTGTTATTTAGTATTTTGTTTTTTTTCCCTTTTCTCTTGCATTCTAGTTTTCTTTATTTGTTGATTATGGCTATTAAATGAAATGATTTACTTTAGTCTGCGTGTATAAGGTTGGATGAAAAGAATTATTTATTTTGGAGTTACGTAATGAGAAATTTCCTTAAGGATTAAAAGATGTCCCTATATGTTAGTAGAACTTATATGATACCTAGGAATATTGATGAGGGTTATGTTTCTATGATAGATGCTTAGGAAGCAAACAATGCAAAGATTATTACTTGGATGAATAATTGTGTTGAGCATTTCAAATAATGCAAATTTGAAGTCATCTACAAATATTATTCACAAAATTAAATTTTGCAAAGTAGTATCAATTAGAGAATGACATATGAGCTCTTCACTAGAAAAAATGAGTATTTAGAAATTTTATTCTACTATGAAAAATCTTTAAGATCAATTGACTCTTATAGAATCTATAGAATTAAAGGCATGTGGTGTCTATATTGCTCATAGAGAAAAATAACTATTGATATAGTTTTTAACGGCACTTTACAGTGATTTTGAAGGACTCAAAAGTTTAATTTTGCATCACTCTCCATTGCATCTTGTTGACTCTGTTGCTAGTGAGTTATTAGTTGAAGAAATATATTTTCAGTCTTATTCTGAAAATGAACTCGTTTTGCTTCTAATCATTTTATACTAGCATTACCCTCTAAGTTATTCTTTAATCATTAGAATAAGCCTTACACAAGGGTTACATTCAACAAGTGCAATTTTTGTAAGTATAAAGGTCATTGGATGACTCAATATCCCAAGTTAAGACAATAAAAGGATAAATAGACACTTATGTCCATTGGCGTTTTAATGGTGCTATTTCACCTTTAAAAAATTTATCAAAATTTTTCTTGATATAATGAGACCCAAACCATACCAATTTATTAGATGTCTTAATAATTTTTATTCCTAATATGACATCAACTACACTCAAGTCTTTCATGTCAAACTTATTAGTTAATATTTTCTTAGTAGACTTGATCATGTAATTATTATTTTTTAAATAAATGTATAATTCATATAGAGATATATAATGCATAACCTTTATTAATTTTTTTATATAAATATATTTTTCATCTTCATTGATTTTGAACTCATTTCACAACATAACCTAGTTAAATTTTCAGGTTATTGTTTAGCTTCTAAACACACTTATCAACTTTGAATATCTTGAACTCATTTAATATTATAACATTATTAAAATCCTCGTGCTATTAACATGGTTATTATTTTAAATAATATATTATTTAACAAGTTTACAAACTTTTTTTTCTATATCCATTAACAACAAGCCCTCCAAGTTGTTCCATATAGACCTTTTTTATTAAGGTCATCACTTAAAAAAGTTTTTTTATATTCATTTAAAGTATTTCAAGTTTATTAATGCATGTGATGATTATTAACATTCGTATAAAAATTATTCATAATACAAAAGAATATGTATCAGAATAGTCCACATCTTCTTGTTCTTTGAATCATTTAACAACAATCTTGTTTTGTACTTGACAATACTTCCATCATCTTTCATCTTTCTATTGAAAATCCACCTATAGCTAAATGGCTTACTTTCAAGTGAAAGATCCACTAGTTTTCATATATGATTTTTCATAATGGATTTAATTTCACTATTGATTGTCTCTTTCTAAAAAAAAGCTTTAAGATAAGACTTTTCCTTAAAGTATGTATAAGGTTCGTTTTCTAATAAGTATATTTAAAAATTCAGAAAAAAAATTCTAGTTATATTTTCTTCTTTACTTTTTTTAGGCTTGGATCATTTTTTGATTGATGATGATTGATTGAGCTAGTTTCAATCATTCTCTTGAATGAATGATTTTTTTGTACTTTTTTAAATGAAAACATATAAAAAATAGCATTTTTAAATCTATAGTAATAATAGAATGAATATTCTCAATACTTGATTTGTGTATAAAAAAGTCAATATGTATTATTATTGTAAGCATATCTAATAAGTACATAATCCATAATTCTACATGATATCTTGATCCTTTTGGGTTCAGGTATTGCAACTCTCATATTTTAAGGTATTTGTAAGAAGGTCTTCTATCTTTTCAGAATTTATATAGTATTTTTTCTATCTTTTTTATAGGCACTTTGTTAAGTAGATGATTGACAATTAGAATTGCCTCTCCTTATAGGTTTTGAGGTGTTCCTAAGCTTATCAACAAAGTATTCATTATTTTTTTTAATGTTTTATTCTTACATTTTGCAATATTATTTTGTTGAAGTGAATAAATAGCAGTAGTTTAGTGGATTATACCATTTTGAAAACAGAATTCACCTAATAGTCGTCATATTCTCCACCTCTATCACTTTTTATTACCTTAATATTTTTATTAAGTTGATTTTTAACTTTATTTTTATAATTTTTGAACATTTCAAGAGCCTTATCTTTGATTTTAAATAAATAGGTATAATAATTTCTTATCTGATCATTTATTAAAGTAATGTAATAATTTTTTCCATCTCTAGTTTGTAAATATTTTAAATCATTAATATTTGAGTGAATTAAATCTACAAATTCATTACTTCTTTCAATTATTTGAAAAGAAAGTTTTGTTAATTTAGGTTCTTCACAAATCTTACACTTATGATTTTTCTTAAAAATCATATTAGGTAATAATTCATAGTAATTAACCTTTGTATATAATTATAATTTACATTACTTAACATGTCATCCACACATCATAAGACTCAAGCAAGTACAAAAAAACACATTATTCTTAATATTATTCACATAATTGGTTATGATAGTCATTGCATTCATATTGAAGAGATCATCACTAAGACCTTTTTTCTACAAACACATTATTGTGAGAGAGTATAAACTTATGACTTTCAAATACCATATTCAAACTATTTTTGTTCATCAATGAGTTACACATTAAGTTTTTCATAATGTCAAGGACATGAAGTATATTGTTAAGGGTGAGAAGTTTTCAGAAAGTTATCTTTAATATGATCTTCTCAACACTTACTACTTTGGAGGTTAATGAGTTTCTCGTATATCAGTTTTCTCCTTATATTTCTTTATAAATGGAAAATATTTTCTTCTCGATGTATACATATTTTGTGGTATTAATGTCAACCGACCATTATTCAGGATTATTGATTAGGTTAACTTCAAAAAATATAAATTGATATGTTCTTTTCCAAAACTTTATTTATGAGGTAATTAACCTTAATGACATTAACTTAAGCAATCATTTTATTTGGGTTCCTTTACTAACCTTCTTTTTGTAATCTTTGGCTAGGTTCCCATTTTTGTTAAAAATAAATCATTTGTCAATGAATTTCTAAGTAATTCATTTTCTCTTAACAACAAGCACTTTTATAGGAACTTTGTCACTTGTTTCACAATATTTTATTTAGAGGCACCAAAAAAGTTGGATCTTCTTTCATACAACTTATTGTCTTTTTTTATCCTCAACTTTAAAATAAGGTCTTCAACTCTTATTTCCTTGATATAGTTAATATATTCTTAAAATATTCCCATGATGGTGGTAAATTTTCAATATTTACATCTATTTAGAAGGATTCACTTACAAATATACCTTCAATATGTATATCATATAAGATGAGTTGAAACTTATATGATTAGGTCATAATGGTTTTTGAATCAACCATCTTGAAATTTAAAAATTTATCAATAATGAATTTTTTCATCTGGCATCTTCAGCCTTGTACTTTTTATCCAAAACTCTTATAGTGCATTTTCACTTTTGATTAAACTATATACATTATATAATATATTGTCCAATCCATTCAAGGTTTAGTTAGCACATAAAAACAATTTAATTCCAAGCATCTATAAAATGCTACCATTGTTGGATCAAATTCATCATCTTACAGTTTTGGTGCTTATTCAGTCGAGAGCTTTACCAAGTTTAAATTGGTAAGATAGATTAGCATATTTTATTTCTGCCTCTTAAAGTTTAATTCTTTGAATTTTTCAGGTTTCTCAGTACAAAAAGTGTTGGTGGAATCTATACTACAATAGAAGTACTTTTCAAAGAAAAAAAAGGTTGGGATAACCAAATCTTGAGTAGAAGATATGATTAAAAAAAAAAAGATAGCCAATATTTTTGATAGCCAATAATATTATGAATAAGTATTTTGTCTCCATAACAAACAAGTAATATAAAATAAAACTTGTAATAAAACAACTTAATAAAAAAAAGTAAATATACGGAGAATAATAAAAATAAACACTTCTGGTAATTTGGTTCAATAAGATAAATTCAAAGCATGCACTAAATCCTTATAAATTCTTTTAAAGGTTTTAAACAATGCATGACACATACCAACAAGTTTGCAAAACATGTATAAACTCAAAAAACTTGACAAATATTATATATTTATTATGTTTCATGCTCAAATATTTTGTTTTAGAAAAATAGACAAGTACTATGATTATACCTGCAAGTTTGCAAATATGACAAGTATAACTTAAAATATATATATATATATATATATATATGTATATATATATTTTAGAAGTTTTAAGTCTAGATGATATTCATTAAACCATAGAAATAGTATAAAAATAATAATTTTAGAAGATTTACTATAACTATAACTTTAACAAAAGGATATTTAGCAACTTCTTAAAATTAAACTAAAAGTCATGAAGCTATAAACTAAAAAAAAGTTTATCAACTAAAACATTTAGTTAAAAAAATCTATACATGAAAAAAAAATTAAAAAAATTATGTTATCATTTAAAGTATCTAATATCCTCTTTAATGATTTATCTAGCTTTTTTTTCATAAGATAAACTAAACAAATTCTAATTAAAACATAAAGTCTTAAGATTGTAATCTTAAAGGTGTTAAACTAGATTTTTTAGGAAGTTTTTTACTCCTCACTTGATGCAAAAAATGTTTGCAATAAGCCTCATAATATTCCAAAAAATTAATAATTATGGCAATACCAAGATTTAATTCTTACCATTATTAATTTTGATTACCCACCATAAAAGTAGAATTAAAATTGAATATTTTGGCTATAAATGTGATGTATTTTAGCTAAAAAACCGTTTAGATTTACACGAACTACTTTTGAAAAAATTTTTTGATCAACTTCATTATTCATTAGTAGGATTGGACAAACATGAGCTAAACTTGACAAAACATTGGGTTATAAGAAATAGTTGTTCATGGACTCAACCCAAACTTAAATTTAAGTTTGTAAAAAATAATTTTTTGTGGTCCAAAAAATTATTTTACCACAAACTCAAACATATGCCCTTGCTCGAAGCCTAAGATAGGCTTTTATGTGTGTGTTTGATTAAGTCCAAAACTCATTTTGCTTATAATCTTTCTCCTCCAAATGCTTTAATGTCCTTTGAGATCAATTTTAACTTATCAATTCCCTACTATATAAACACTAAAAAAATTTTCTTTCTTTCTCAAGTAGGATAAATTCTTATCAATTCCCTACTATATAAACACTATATTTTTTTTATTTCTCAAGTAGGATAAAATTCTTTTAGATGATTTTGAGTTCCACCAAAATATACCAAATTCTTTCTCTTATAGGCTCTATGTTCTCTATATTTCATATCAATTTTTCTTTCATCCATATTTTATTTTGAATCATGTTAATGTTCATTATTAAAGAGCTTCTATAAAACATTAAAATATAATAAAGTTTAATCCTAAAAATGAGTGGACTTCATTTTTAATTCAAACTCAAAAGTGTACATTAACCATTTTCTTAAAGAATTTTTTCAATAAAATAACTCAAACTCCTTATCAACAATTTTTCCTTGGATTAGTTTTCTATTTTTTTTTCTTGAGTACATTTGAATAAAAAATTACCTACCTACAACAATAGGAAGCACCAACACTATTTGCTAAAATAGTCGAATACCAATTTTTGTTGAGAATAATAATAGATGGATTTATTTATTTATTTTTCTAAAATGTGTTATATCTAAGGATATAATTTAGAAGTTCTTGGTAATCTTCAAATCTAAAAATTATATGATACCACCATCTATCCATATGAATTACCTTTGATACAATTCATTGAAACATAATAACTCGTAGCTAATAGTCATCACAATGCCACAGATTTATAAATTACTTACAACTCTAAAAAAATTGAAATTGTTTATAGTGCTTTATTAATTATATGACTAGAGAAAAAGGTTAACATATTTGTTGAAGTCATATGATAACAACTTTGTGTCATAATTGACTTAGATAGCAAGTGAATCAAAGCCTAAAGGTAATAGGTTTAAAAGCTAAGAGAGGTAATATTTAAAAAAAAAACACCTAATTTTTTTATTTATTTTAATAAAAAATACAAAAAGTACTGACACGTGGGTTTGACTTTTAGGTGCTAGGCTTTTCCATCTATTTCATTTTTTTTTTCATTTTTTTTTAGCACTCAAATATACATTTACTAGAGTTATTTACTTTTTAGTTTTGATATGATTCTCAAATGCTATAATAAATTTTTATTTTTATTTTAATATTTTTTTCAATTATTATGTATTTGATATGAAAATAATAATATTAATAATAAATTGTTTATGAAGATTCAATCCAAGTTGTTCTTTTATTCTTAAAATCTTTAAATAGATTATTAACATGATTTTATCATGGTTACGATTTCTTTAGCTTTCAACTACACATAAAATAAAGATATACCATTTTGATATTTTTGTTAACTTGTTGTAACAATAATATAATTTTTTAATAAAAATAATTATTTCAATAATATATTAATATAAAAAATTAATTTTGATAAAAAAATCAAAAGGATTTTATTTTTAAATTAAATATTTATATTTATGTTTTTAAAATAATTACAACTATGCATGTACAAACTAGTTTGTCTTCTAATCATGTTTCATTATTTTATTTTAAAAAAATTTTAATGTGGCATTGAGTTTGAGGTTTTTTGTTTTCATGATTTATTTCTTTTTGTGCAATTTTTGAATCTTCAAGCTATTAAGTGTTGTTATGGTTATTTTTTAAAGTGTTTTACATTTAGAAAAATATCAAAATAATATATTTTTTATTTTTTTAAAAATTATTTTTTATATCAATGCATCAAAATGATATAAAAACTTTAAAAAATATTAAATTAAAATAAAAAAATATTAATTTTTTAAAAAATATTTTTAAAACATAAAAATAAACTATACTTTAAAACTTAAAACTGATTGTTGATGATGACTAAAAGAAGACAGAGAAATGGAGGGTTTTTTTTTGTTGTCTAAAAGAAGACAGAGAAATGGAGGGTTTGTTTTGTTTTTGTTGTTTTTTTTAATGAAAAGATTAGGTATGGTCATTCTTTACTATGTCTAATCAACGGAATACTAATCCTTTTTTCTTTTAACCGTATCCATCATCTTTCTTTGAAAAAATAAATATGACATGATTTAACGCATTGCTAGTTACATGACCCGTGTGATGTCGTGGGTTATTTTAAAAAAAAAAAAAAAATATTAGGTTTTTTTGTAAAACTATATCTAAGAATCTTGAGTTTGACTGCAACACCTGACCCAAAAGTAATATTTATAATATTAATAATAATATTAAATTTTCATGACCTAAGTTTAAGTAAATTTGGCTGCAACACCAAATATAATAGCTTTAGATGTGGGTCTGGCTGTAAAGTCGTGTCATAAAAGTATGATAATTAAATAGATTAATGAAACAGAAAAAAACCAACAGAAAGAAAAAAAACTAATAAAGAAAAAGAAAAAAATCTAAATTAAAGGGATTAACCCTTCCAATCAAGTTAACCCGTCAAACCTGGAATTCGCGTCATGAAAGTTTGATAACTAAATATAAAAAAAAAAGTTGACGGGCTAACTGGTTTAAATCGTCAAACCAGGTTAACCCATCAAGTTAGGAATATGTAAACTGGTTTAAATCGTCAAACCAGGTTAATCCATCAAGTCAGGAATATGTATCATGAAAGTTTGATAATTAAATAAAAAAAATTAACATTAAAAAAATAAACTAAATGAAAAACATTAATTAAAAAAATTTCAAGTTAACCCATCAAACGCGTGATTTGTGTTATGAAAATCTAATAACTAAATTAAAAAATTAACATTAATAAACTAGATTAAAAAATGTTAAAAGAAAAAAACACAAAGAAAAAAATAAAAATAAATAAAAACAGAAAAAACAAAACAAATTAAAAAAAAGATAGCTTAGAATATTTTAGTGTATGCTGTTATTATTATATTATTATAAGTATAATTATATTATATAAGTTATATTATTATAATTATAATTATAATATATAAGTACAGGTGTGGGGAAAGCTACATTGAATTCTCCACGCCTTTTAAAGCATTACTTAATAAAATTAATGAAATGTGCTAATTGAATTTAAAAAAATCAATTTACGTGAATCTCCCTCACTGTCCTATCTTATTTAATATTATGTTTCTCAAAACAATTTAAACCATATTATTTGTATATTATTTGTGATACGAAAGTAACTTTTAAAATATTTTTTTATTTAAAAATATATTAAAATATTTTTTTAATTTGTAATATTAATATATTAAAATTAACAAAAAAATATTAATTTAATTGTGGTTCAACTTGGAAATCCCCAAATCCAACCACTTGCATGGACCGAGTTTTAAATTAACTCAACTAGAAGCTAACTTGATAAAATGTAATTAATTTGATGGGTCTAAATATGATCGAGCTAAAACATAGTTTGGTTTGCTAAAACAAAAATTACAAGACAACTTCATAACAACTTTATTTTAATAAATTAAAAGGATGATGTTTTGGATTGATTTAAATTCACAATCCAAATTATAATTTAGGTTAGATTCAATAATTTTATTTTCTGAAATTTATTTTTCATTTAATTATATGACAATAAAAATTGATATGTGTAAGAAAGCCACAAAATAGCATTTAAGAAAAAGTTTCTTTATAAATGGTTGTGTAAAAAATCTTTTTGCTAATATTACAATTTCTTTTAATAATTTGATTTGAAAACAAACTAGAAATCATAAGTGTTTAATCAAATAAAATTTTAAAAAATAAATTAAATTATCTTATTAAATTGTAAGTAAAATGGGTCAAGTACATGGCTCTAAATGACCAATGAACTTGGTCCATTAAAAGAAAAGTTACGCTTACATATCTTGGTCACTTTTTTTTCCATTAAAAGAAAAGTTACGCTTACATATTTTGGTCACTTTTTTTTATATATATATAATGGATGTAGAATGTGTCATCACCCTAATGTTTTTTTTTTTAAAAAAAGTAGGTGAAAAATCCTTTATAGCTGTAGATCACCCATCGTCTATAGATACAATTTTAGGCACATGATGTTCACCCATCGTCTATAGATACAATTTTAGGTACATGATGTTAAAAATTCAGGCTTTGTCCTCTTGGTCCTAAAAAACTTGTTTGCTATCATTTTTTCACCTGTAACAAACACTCCATAAAATTTGATATATCCATATTTAATGTCACAACCCACATAAATAGTTATTTAAAAGAGTTGATTAGTCTATCTTTAAGTAAATATTTTTTTTTAAATTCTAATAGAGTCTCCTTTGTTTTTTCAATATCAAGTTACCGATTTAGATTTGTTTTTTCAATATCAAGTTACCGATTCAGAAATCAAAACCTGTAAATAATAACCACAAACTCATCTTAAGATAATTAAGCATCATAACTCTATCAAAAACATCAGTTTCCATGTACCCTTTAGGTTTTTTTTTTTGAATAGTTAATATTATATGATTTCATACACAAAATTTCAAACTAATTTATTCACAATAAACATTAATTTCTTAGGACACAAACACATTCAAATTAAATACAACAAAACTATATTACTAGTTAAAGTAAGGGTCTTTTTCTTTAATTAGATACCCGATAAAAGAATAATTTAAACATTTTAAAATTTATTAACCTACAAGCAATATAATAACAGAATATCAATGCTTTTAATACAAAAATTAACTTAAATAAAGATTTTCATCTATGCATATCTTTTCTAGCTCAAGGGTGCGAGATACCTAACAATATATTTATATAATATGTAAACATTAAGTAAAAACTAGAAAATTTATATTTATTAATAATATACAATTAAAATAAGGATTATTTGAAGCATACATAATAATATATGCACTAGCTTATTAAATGAAATATTTATCATCAATAAATTAATTTTATTTAAATTTTATTTTTGTCAATCCTTAATCAGATATCTTCTTCATGAACCAGAATATAACTTTCTCAAGTCATCCATTAATTAGTACATTTTTTTTGAAGTTCAGGTAAGAAAGAAAAGAAATGGTTCAACAAATATGCCCATTTCAATAAGGCATTATTTTCATTAACAATGAAATAATCTTTCAACATGTCCATTTAATAAGATACTATTTTCATTAACCAGTAAATAATCATTCAGCACACTCATTTATTTAACAAGTTATTATTTTTATTTTTTATTTCATAATTTCTACACTAAAATTACAATCAAATGAAATTTCTTATAAAATACTAAATTAAACAATTAATTTATTATTGGGTATTTAACATCTATCTAGTGTTTATAGGTGTGAAGTGATCCCTTGTTGTTGATTAGGTTCTACAACCTTTTCTACACCAATACAAAAATCAACGTATCATTTATTATTCATAACCAAATGATAAAAATCTCATTTCATTTTAAATTAAGAAGAATAAAATTTTTCTTTTTAACCCTTTATTAAAATTAACTTTCTAATTCTCCAACAATCCATCTGATTCATCTAAAATCACTCTTTTACATTAACAAAATCCAAGTTAAAATCCTTTTTCTCTTTTTTATATGTCATGGCCGAAATCCCATCAAGAAAAAATAATGAAAGTTTTGTCTTTTTTTTTATTTCTTTGTAAAATCCTTCTCCATTCTATTTATTAACATTTATAAGCCCATTTATAAGGTAAAATCCTTCTCCATTCTATTTATTAACATTTATAAGCCCATTTATAAGCCCATAAGTACCCACAATTCATAAACAATTGCATTAAATTCTTCAATCTCTCAAATCTTCTTATTTTTCTAAGACCAATAACTAAAATGGGAAGGGGGTTTGTTTCTTGCATTTCTAAATTAAACACTTATCTAATAATAATTTATACTTTCTAATATAATTTAATTATAAATTGCATCATTTTAATAATTAAGACCATAAATCCATAAATTCACATAATTATAGCAATTTAATTTCTTTATTAAAACATAAAATTATAACAATTAATCATTTAAATATATTCTTCAATTTGGATAAAAATTCAAGGAATGGATGCAAGAAAGATTCAAGTTTCCTTTTTCTCCTTTTTTAAACCTTTTAGATTTTTTTCTTCAAAATAACTTCCAAACACTAAATCACCCCTCTTAGTTCTTTATATAAGTTCTAATTACACTTCTCTTTTTTCTTTAAATTTTTTTCTTCAAAATAACTTCCAAACACTAAATCATCCCTTTTAGTTCTTTATTTAAATTCTAATTACACTTCTCTTTTTGCTTTTATACAATTAGCAAGAAAAAAAACTAGAAAATTACACAAATCCTCTCCTTCTTTTATGGCTTTCAGCCATCAGCCAAAATAAAAAAAGATAGGCATTTATATAATCCATCTTTTAAATATGCACATTGACCCCTTTTTGTTTAGCCATTTTCAAATTTGTCCCTCTTCATTCTTTCTCAATAAATTAATACCTTGTACTGTTTTTTGTTTAATTTTTCCCCTCTCAACGCTTGGTTACTTATTTATTTATTTATTTATTTACTACTACTATTATTATTATTATTATTATTATTATTATTATTATTATTATGGTCAGGTTAAAATATAATTGGCTTTTTACATTTTTTCCTTTTAAAAAATAAATTTCACTCTCAAAATTCAAACCTCATACCTAAATTTATAAACAATTCGGGGTATTTCTTTCTCGTTTCAGATTCTTTTTCCTAGGTTACCTTTTCAACTTGAGAGTTCCTCCATAACACTTTGATCATCAAAATTCTCTTACTCCTTAGTTCTTTCTCATTATAATTTAACACCTTCACCGGTTTTACTTCCAATGTCAAGTCTTCATAAATCTCTAAAGGAACATGAGGTACGATTCGAGATTGATCTACTTCAGCTTTTCTTAATAGGAAAACATGAGAGATGGAGAGAAGACTAATTTATAAGCCATAGGTCCGATTCTCTTACTCACTTCAAAACGCTCAATATATCTTGGTACTAATTTCCCTTTCATACCAAACCTTAACATTTGTTTCCAAGAGGCAACCTTCAAAAATACTTTTTTCCCCAATTCCAAACTCTAAAGGTCTCCTTCTATTATCCACATAACTCTTCTGCCTATCTTAGGCTACTTTCATTCTGTCTTTTACAATTATTATCTTTTTTGTAGTAATTTGAACCAACTATGATTCAATCAATTGCCTATCCCTTACCTCTTCTTAGCATAATGGTGTTTGACACTTTCTATCATATAAAGCTTTGTAGGGAGCCATTCATATTGTAGCATAGTAGCTGTTATTATAAATACACTCTACTAACGACAAATGATCTTCCCAACTTCCTTCAAATTCCAATATACATGCTCTTAATAAATGTTCTAATATCTGAATGGTTCTCTCAGATTGGCTTTTTGTGGATGAAAAATTATGCTTAAATTCAACTTTATTCCCAAAGCTTTTTGTACACTTAGCCACAACCGGGAGGGCGTCTTAGTCTGAAACTATCGATACTGGCACTCCATGTAATGTTACAACTTCATTCACATACAATCTTGCCAACAAATTAAATGGAACTCATCTCGTAAAAAACACCTAATCTCATTTTAATGAAGATAAATAATAAAAAAAATATTAAAGAATATAAACAAACTAAAAATTACCATTGATTGTTTTTCTTTATATATATATATATATAAAGAATGACCTATTGTTAAATTTTTTTTTTTAAGTGGTCGTGTATTTTATATAGAAAAAGTTTTTTTTAAAAAAACTCTTCTAATAGATTAAGTGGTCGTGTATTTTATATAGAAAAATGAATTAGTCTATTTAGTTAATTCTATATTCCTTATTCATATATAATAATTTTATGGTTTTTTATAACAATATAGTATACCTATAATAAGTAAAAAAGATTATTTTTTAGTTATTTCCAACATAAAAATTATAATGAATTCATAATTTAAAAAAAAAACACATAAATAAAAATTTATTTTGGCATCCTTTTGAAAATTTTGCCTAGCTTCACTAACACCATTGATAAGCTACCAAAAGAAGTTGAAACCATTCTTATCTTTGGTCTTCTTCATATACACTTTCTCACTTATATATTACTTGTATTTTTTATCATTTTATTTTAATTGATGCTAGCAGCTATATCACTCTAATATTTAACTAAATATTCTTAATTTTTTTAATTTCTTCTTTTCTTTTTTTAACCTTTTGACCATTCGATATACAACCACACCAAGCTTGTTAAAATCTAATTTATTTTAAAGAGAGTTCTTACACTCTTTTGTCCAAATGCCTTCGCTATGACACATCTCCATTTAATTAGTGATAAATAAATAGATTTAACTAATTCTTGGTGTGTATTTGAAAATGCTTCTGCTTCTATTTTTTGATATTTTTTAAAAGTATTTTTGGTTTAAAAAATATCAAGTTAATTCTTAAAGATTACAAAGAAGTTGTAAATCAAATTAAAGCTATAGATACTGTAGAGTCACACTACAAATCAATAAGCAATATTTAAGATCCTGTATAGATTATATTACCTAAGATAAGCTATATTTATTACCTATTTTAGATGATCTTGTAATTATTAGTTATTTCTTTCATAATCAATGACATAATCAAATCACTAGTTGTTATGTTAGGAAATGATTCTAGTTCACATATGCTTGTAATACTACCATCAGTAATGTGATGACAAAAGATTATACTTCTCAAAATTTCTTCATGGTATTGGAGCTTATAGACATTTGAATCTGCATTAGTTTCTTCCTTCTATTATGAAAGAATTTTCTAAAACAATTATGGAAGAAAGTTCAAAGGTAACAGCTCTTTTTAAGTAATAATGTTGACGACACTAATACTGTTCAAAGGTTGAGTTCAATCTTGCTAAATGAATTCAATTATCTTTCTTGGTCAAGAGCTATCACTATTGCTTTTGGTGGAAGATCAAAGTTGGGATTCATAAATGGTTTAATATCTTCCTTGGATGTGCATGTTCTAGAATATGAAATATGGCCATCCAAATATCAATTGGTAATGTCTTGGATTCTCAATTTTATAGAGCACAACCTAGATGAACTTTTCATCTATTCTGAATCTGCACATGATCTTTGGAATGCCTTTCATGACATGTATGGCAACCAAGACAACATAGCAAGGATATTTCAGATTCACTATGAAATTGCAAATTTTCATCAAAATAACAGACCATTTGTTCAACTATTGAAAAATCTGAAAAGCTTGTGGAACGGACTAGAAATGTATTGATCACACGCTTGTGATGCTACTATTTAACAAAAAAGAATAGAGGAAGACAAAATTTTTTAACTCTTAGCAAACCTTAGTCCTAACTTGTCCTAACTTTGAAGACATGTGGAGTCATATCCTAATAAATTCATAACTAACATCTTTGAAATTTATATGTGCAATGATCCTTCATTAAGAAATTTATAAGAAGGTGACGAATCATGATACTCATTCTAGAATAGCTGTAACTCATGTTTTCCATGTCAAGATAATGCCTCATAATGAGAACTTAAGTTCTAATATGTCTAAGTATATTTCTTCATCAAAATAAGCAACTAATGACATATCATTCAAAGGAAAATATTCAGAGTTGAAGTATAGCTATTGTTACAACACTGGACACATGATAGACTATTATTGGCAACTATATCCAGAAATAAAACTTAAATTTGCAAATGACCAAAATGGATACCAAAGGAGAACTAACTATAAATCACACCTAGTAAATCTGTTAACTGAAAATTTCATCGCAAACCTTCCTTCCCTGATATATGATTTTGCTAATTATCTGTAGGACAAACATAACCATAAGAATATGCAATATGGATCCATTAGAATTACTAGATATGAGCAAAATCAAACAACAACACTTATCGATCATCGCATTGATTTTCTAGTAGAAATAGATATAAACATCAGCCAAGGTATTCTGACTGCGTTTGTGACTATATTAGAACTTGATAATTTGCATGATTTTTAGATTGTTGATTTTGAAGCCACAGATCCTATGTCTAACAAATTGATTAACTTTTATAATATTGCAAAATTTTCTTTCCCCACCTTTGTTTCGATAACAAATAGGAAGGCATCTCTTCTGAAGGGTAAGGAAAAAATTAAGATAGTTTCTAAAATCATGTTTGATGTCCTATATGTTCCCTTCTTTCCTTTTCAATTACTTTTACTTAGTAAGTTAACCTCCACATTCAATTGTGTTGTAATTTTCACTCATTATAGGGTTATATTTCAGGATCGATTAACCAAGAAGATAATTGGTGAAGGTTTCTTCCTGCATGGTCTCTACTACTTCTTTCAGGATAATTAAGTTTCCAAAGGCTTTCAAACTAGTTGAAAACATAGTGTGAGTTATTTTTATGGCATTGTCATCCAGGAAATCCGTTAGATTTTATTTTTAGCAAAATAAATTCAGTATCCATCTTAAAATCTCTTGAATGTGAGACCTGTAATTTTTTGAATCATCCAAACTTCCATTTAATTCCTCTGATTCACATGTAATTCATGCATTTGAACTTATACACTTAGATGTATGGGGATCATTCTATATGTCATTTGATGATTATAAATACTTTGTAAACTTTATTTATGATTTTTCTAGAGTCACGTGAGTGTATTTGTTGAAAGCTTAGAGTGAAGTATTTTCATGTTTTAAGGGTTTTCTTACGTTAATTACTAATCAATTCTCTATGCATCTTAAGACTTTTTTTTATAAGATAATGGCACATAATACATGTCCAAAGACATGACACATTATTTGTACACCCAAAAAAAAAATGGTGTATCTAAACTGAAAAATTACGATCTGCTTGAAAAAACTCATGTTATAATGTTACAAATTCACTTTTCAAAGGTTTTTAGGTCATATGGTGTTCTTACAGCTACATATCTTATAAATCACTTACCTAACCACGTGTTGGATTTTAAATCTCCACTTGAAGTTTTATAGGCTACAAGTCCTAATTTGGCAGACCTTAAGGTGTTTGGATGCTCCTATTTTGTGCACTTGCCATCATCACAATGTGACAAGCTTTATTCTAGAGCTATCAAATGCACTATCTTAAGGTATTCTTAAATATGAGAGGGATACAAGTATTATAATCCTTTACTAAAGAAAATGTATGTATTTAGAGATGTTAAATTCATTAAAAATGCTCTTTATTACTCTGCCACAAGTCAAGAAAAGGATAATTTTGAATTGTTTCCACTATCTAGTTCCAATTATTATGATTATAGTTCATGCTCTCTACCATAACAGGTTCTTAAAGTTAGATTCAAGTCCGATTTTGATTAATCTCCCACTAATTCCAACATGCTGATGATATTTAGGGTGCATGTCTAGTATTTAATGAATCGATTTTGATTAATCTCCCACTAATTTAGGGTGCATGTCTAGTATTTAATGAACACCAGTCAATCGAAACTCTTAGAATACTAGTTAATTCTGAACAAGTGTTAGAATCAAGTATGATGGAAGCTTTTATTATTCAAAGTGATCAAGCAATCTTATGAAGAACATCCCATATAAACGGTTAACCTCCTTCTAGATTACAAGAGTATATAACTTATAATGTTAAGCATATAGTCTCTAAAGTTCTATTATATAATAAATTATCCTTAGATTACATAGCATTCATCACTTCCATATCTGAAGATTAGATTATATAGCATTCATCACTTCCATATCTGAAGATCATAAACCCAAGACATTTCATGAAGCTTAATTACAAGCTGTGTGACAGTAGGCTATAAAGGAAGAACTTATTACACTTGCTAATAACCATACATAGAGCATCATTCCTCTTCCTACAGCTAAACATGTAGTAGGTTGTCTTTGGATTTCAAAACAAAATTCAATTCCGATGGAACAATTGAACAACACAAAGCTTAGCTAGTAGCTTAAGGGTTCTCATAGAAATTTGGAATAAATTACAAGGAAATTTTTGCTCTTGTTGAAAAAATAACTATTATCCGAGTCTTGTTATCCATTGTAGGTAATCAAGGCTGGTCATTATATCAAGTAGATGTAAGAAATGCATTCTTATATGGAGAACTTGAAGAGGGAGTGTTTATGAAACTATCCTTAGGATATCCACAGAGTAACTCTTCCATTTTGGTTTAAAAACTTCATAAATCCATTTATGGATTGAAACAGAGTGCATAAGCATGGCATGCCAAGTTAAGTATTGCTTTAAAAATACTTGGTTTCGCAAGAAAAAAAACTGACACTTCCTTGTTTGTTTAACAAAAGTCTTTAGACAAGCTTATTGTGCTTATATATATAAATGATCTAATCATCACTGGGAATAATGAAAAGTCTATTGCAAAATTGAAGAATGATCTATAGCAACAATTCTGAATTAAAGGATCTTGGAAAACTAAAGTATTTCTTGGGGATAGAAATGGTAACTTCCAGTAAGGTCTCTTTCTAAATCAATGAAAGTATATTCTAAAGCTATAAGATGTTGAACTAATGCATACCAAGTTGGCCATTGCACCTTGAGACAGTAAGCTTAAACTTGATTCATCAAGCAAACCCTCATGTCATTAACCACCTATCAAAGAATTGTTGGCAAATTAATTTACTTGACAATCACTAAACTAAACATTAAAATTGATGTCAATCTATTAAGCCAATACATGCATGCTCCCTCAACCCAACATCTTGACACGATGAAACTCATCCTGCAATATTTGAAAGTGATTATTGGTCGCAGCATTGTTATGACATGCAATGGACACACAAACATTACAGGTTACATAGATTCTAATTGGGTACGAAATGTATTCGATAGATGCTCTACCATTGGATATTGCATGTTGTTAGAACTAATTTAGTGTCTTGGAAAAGCAAAAAACAACATGTGATTGCGTGCTAAAGTATTGAAGCTAAATATTGTGCAATCTCGGTTTACTTGTAGATCTCGATTTTCACATTCATACACCTATGATCTTATTTTGTGACAATCAAGATGCTATGTATATTGCAACTAATCCAGTGTTTCATGAACACACAAAGCATCTCGAAGTGGATGTCATTATATTCGTCAACAAGTTCAAGCTAAACTTATTACGACTCTTTACATACATGCTATGATCAACTAGTTGATGTGTTCATCAAAATCATGTCTTCTAATCAGTTTCATCTGTAGTTAAGCACACTTAGATCAATTAACCACTTGATCTAACTTGAGAGGGAGTCTTAAAGATTATAAAGAGAAGTTATAAATCATTGTAGATACTGCAAATCAAAAATCAATGTTCAAGATCCTATAGAGATTATATTATCTAAGATAAACTATATTTATTACCTAGTTTAGATGATCCAGTAATTATTAGTGATTTATTTCATAATCAAGGATAGAATCAAATCACTAGTTGCTATGTTAGGAATTGATTTTAGTCCATCTATACTTGTAATGCTGCCATCAATAATATTATGACAAAAGATTATACTTTTCAAAATTGCTTTATTAATGTTTTTTGGTATTTTTAAATGACTTTAATATACTGATATGAAAAATAAAAAACACATAATTGGTCCTAATTTTATAAGCAAAAGTAGTAATCAGAATTATTTTTATTTTTCAACATTTCATAAAAATATAAGTTTTGTAGATTATAGAATGAAAAAATGTGGAAGATGACAGAAAGTTATGGAAAGCAGTCGAAAAAAAAATGGGAAAAATCACCACGCCTTTGCACTTACACAAAATCTTCCTATATATGCTACCATTATGATTTTGCGATTAAAGTAATGTATATAGCCTAACTCCGGCCGTAGATTTTGGAACCTAAGAATAGGATCATATTGGGGTTCCATTCAATTCTGTCATCAACATGTTGAAGGGTCGGGATCTCAGCTGTGAGATGACTTCTCACATCATCAACTCCTTCATGCCTTGCAGTTAATTGTTCTTCCTCACAAGTCAACCCCTATTTCAATTTTCTTCTTTTGCACTTCTTGGTGTCGTTGCAAATATGAATGGTAATTTATTTCAAATGGTTTTGAAGTTTGAACAGCTAAAAACAAATTAATACCCTACAAATCAAATCTAAGATAATGGGATGACGTTAGAAATGGAGGAAGACTACCTCCATGAAGCTCGAGGCTCGTTGTTTTAACAAAATACTTTCGAGAAACATTAAAAATGTAATCTTAGTTTAATTGGTTATCTATGGAATCCAGTTACACATGGTCTAGAATGATTCCCATTAGATGTTTTAATTTAAAACAAATAAAAAAAATGTTTACCTAGAAATAAAATGTTTCCAAAAATGTTCAATGGGTAGTGAGCTAGTGTTAGCAAGTGAGCTCTTTATATTTGCAAGAGGTTCATGAGTTCAATTTCAATCTATAGTGTAAATATGATTTTCCTGTTTCTAACTAATGCTAGCTCTCGACTACCTGACTGATTGTGGGCGAGATCCTATTTTTGAAAAACAAATGTCTCGAATATTGTCAATGTCTATAAATAGAAGCGGCTCCCAAATTGAAACGTCACTCGTCAACTCGATGCATGAATGTCAAGCTACATGGAATCAATTTGTAAATTTATTTATATATTTATGTTAATAACATGCTACTATCGTGATAATTTTTATAATATTTATGGAGTTAATATTTATATCCTAGTAATTACTCTTTATTGTTCATATCCTAGTAATTACTCTTTACTGTTTAATTTTTTTAATATATATATATATATATATATATATTAAAAAAATTAAACAGTAAAGAGTAATTACTAGGATTTAAATATATATATATATATTCGTTTCTTTTTCCTTCTTTCCGTGGGTTATTGATTTTTTTCTTTTTCTTTCTCGTACATGATATATTTTTTTAAAGTTGATCCCCCAAAATAACTAAAAGTTTGTAGTGATAAGATACAGCGAGTGGAGAATAATAAGAAAGAGCACGCATCAACAACTGAAGAATCTTAACTGATCACCAAAAGAGGAAAAACAACCAATGAATACTACTGCAAGATGAGAAAAAATCCCAGCAATAATTGACAATAGGCCCTTTACCTTGCAGGCATTGATCCGTGTCATGTCTTACACTATCTTTAGCTACCTGCAAATTTAGCAATATGTTAAAAGGGAAAGATGTGTTTGGAAAGAGATTCTACCCTTCATTCTTCTGCCACGGCCATGTGAAAGAAGAAGTTTCACAGTATCACAACGCGATTTCTTTAGCAAATGTGTGGTCACATCAGCTCCTTTGTTAAAAGAGTTTGAAAAAAGCTGATATGTGGGTGGAGTGGGATCAGAATAAGATTTTGTGTTATTTTCTGGCATATATAAAAATTGCGATTCTCTTTTCCTATCACTGTCTTCTATGTTGATAAGAATCCACTCTGGACATTAATCTATCCCAGCTAGCTAGCAAGTACTTGAGTTTTTTTTTTTTTTTTTTTTT
>NW_011500538.1:50773-63883 GCF_000495115.2 Populus euphratica
TCTTGTTTTTTTTTTTTTTTTTTTTGTTTACTCTATCATATAAAAATGCATCAGCAAATCACTTCTGGCATATAGTAGTTTGGTTGCTACTTTTCCCAACCAAAATAGTGAAACAGTAGTAGGATGTGCACATTATTCTAGCACTGATCAATGTCATCGAAACTTTTTACAAGCATAAAATTTCTAGAAGACAGAAATTAGATCAGTGGTGGAAAATTATTAGGTAGTGGAGTTGAGCTGTGATGCTATCAACGACATCTATGTTAACGTGGTAATGCTAATGAATTACAGCTTAATTGGTATTAGTGGATTTTTTTATAAAAAAATGAGTTTGAACTTTTTTATAATAATAATAATAATAAAGAAAAAAAACTACTCTAATATTTAGACAGGCAGTGGAAGGACTGAAATCCCTTTCAACTTTAAATTTTGTCACCTCAAAGATAAAATTGTTACTCCATCAAACCCAGAATCATAAATTACCTAGTGGCTCCCAGGAGAAAGGAAAAGGAACAAAAAAAAAAAAAAACTGGCGTTATATTATTCTACAGGTGCTAGATATGTATCCAAACAAAGACAAAGTGGCAATGATGTTTCGGGAAGTCATGTCATTGCAGAAGCTGATTCTCCTGGCTAGACGTACGTTAGACGAGTGAACAGTAGCATGTCTTCTTATACATCACATACCAGCATGATTGCCCGCCTGATGACATCGGAGATCTTTTACATTACACTGTTCTCTTCAATGTTAAATTATCAATACAGTATATGAGACCATAGAATTTATTGTATAGATATACCTCTGGAAAGAAAGGAGAAAAAAGGCTCAAAGAATAAGGAAGATAAAGTCAGATATGACATTATAAACCTCAACTTCTATATCGCAACTGTTTTAGCGCCTTCTTTCCTCTATAGACCACATATGGATTTAAGAAGATGATGCTTGCTCAATGGACAATTGAAATAATGACAGCAAAAGAGTTGGTTCCACGCAAAGGATCAATTTGACAGTATTGTTGCATTGTTCCTTTCTTTTCAAGTGTCGAACCATTTCATTACAGGACTAAAAGTCATCTCAAAATGGCAAAAATGAACTTCACATGGACTACGCAAGTTACGAAAACCAGCACACCAGGTTTACTCGGGATCTGGGTAATAGCTTTATATTTTTTTTTAGTCTACATTAAACTTTTCAATGTGAGATGATAATACATTTATATTTACATGAATTATTTTTTAATTTTTTAATGTGAGATAACTATAATATACTTTATGCCATATATTTTTTTTATAACCTATCTCCACTAATATTGTTTCTTAATGTTTTGATGTGGAATAACTATATATAGACTATATTTATATTAATTGCTTTTTAATATTTTGAAATAAAATAATTATATTACACTTTATTTTTATTTTTATAGGTTATTTTCACATAGATTATTTCTTATATTTTCTATATGAGATAAGTATACTATACTTTATTGTTTTATAGCCTATATTCACATTAATTGTTGTTTAATTTTTTGATGTAAGATAATATTAGTACACTTTATGCCTTATATATTTTTACAGCCCACTTTTATATGTATTATTTTAAAACTTTTCAATTTGAAATATTAAAATATTAAAAATACTTTTTTTTTCCAAGTTGATCAAGGATGTGGAACCTGATCCCTTGATTTAGGTCAACTCTCAGGCCGGTTATATTAAGTCCATTGCAATTAAAAAAAGAACTTGGATGTCTCGTAGATACATTAGCGCGCGCATAGTTACCAATCTCTGTTTGTTAAGTATTTGACACATCAAGGAATTTGCTGCTAACCTGGCTTTCTGAAAAAATATCGCATTTGCGCATGAGAATGTGCGCCTGAGAATAGTCCAACACTTGTGGGCATCGATGCAATCATACAGAAGTTATCTTTAAGGTTGCTTTCTCACAACCTTTTCACGGATACTATCCTTACAGCATCAATTCTGCTCATCTTCATAAGAATCTCATTGCTCGATCGGCAGACATTATTGAAAGCAGCATACCCACTATAAGCAGCTTTTGTTCACTCCGCCAACAATTATTCAAATAAACTGAATGGGGACCTATCCTTGCAGCAAAGCCGATTAAAAAATGTAAACCAAATGATGATATAAAGCCACCATGTTAGTAATCACAGGACAAGAAAAAAGGAAACGTAACAATCATAAACTTTATTCCAAAGAGAGAACCATGCAGAAGATGTTGCCAAGTGCTCTGATTTAGGATCTAAATTGGAACAAAATATAATGGTAGATATTTTAGTGACTATGTGAGAGTGAGTTAGATATTGTTTTCATTTAAAAATACATTAAAATATTTTTTTTATGTTTAAAAATTCATTTTGATATCAACATGTCAAAATAATAAAAAAACATCAAAAATAAATTTATTTAAAGCTAAAAATATTTTAAAAATTTCTAACATATAGTTAGATCACAATGTCTGAGGCGTTAATCCCATTTTTAAGCATGCACTGGAAAATGAACATGCATGCTGCACCCAATGGTACTCAGATGCATGCATAAGGAAGTTTGGGAACAGAAGTTTCTCACCATTGATGGTGTTGGAGTAATTGCAATTGTTTACATCAATTGATATGATTTAGATAAATTGCATAAACTTATAATGAGTAGAATAATGATAAACATATAAATACAATTAATTAAATTATATATGCATAGACATTGCATAGAATTGTATATGTTAAATTAAATGAACTCAAAAAGTTTTTGGTGTAAAGTGAAAATTCAGGAACTAAAATAGAAAAAAATAAAAAACATTGTAGAATTATCCTGGGTTTAACCAAACTACATGCATTTATTTATGACACCGAAAAACTTTTATTGTCCATGAATTTTGAATGAAATAATGAATTTTTTAAAAAGAAAGAAATTACTATCAATTGTTAAATTATTTATTAAAGAATGTATCTATATAGGAAATATTATAGGTATAATATATAGAAAATATTGTAGTCCTACTCTTGTGTTGTAACCTCCACCATTATTATTATATACTACCTTACACATATATACAGATAAGGTTGGCTAACTAATAGGTTAAGCCTCTCAATTATTCTCAACTTGGTATCAAAGCCTTCTACCGTCAAAAATATTCTCTCCCTCTCCCTCTCTTAAAAGGACTCTACTGTTGCTGCTAGCTTCTCCCCCAACCAAACTGGCAATATAGCCTAGCTTTAGCTCTTTGGAAGTTATTGCCACTGGTTCTTTCTCTCGCAAGCAACAGCCCCAAGCAAAGCAGAACCATGGTTAAGAAAACTCTTTTTATCGTTGTGTTGTCCAGCACTGATCAAGTGGTCTCATTGAAGCGTACAACCACCAACTATCTTTATTGGAAAATGCAAATGAAGTCATATCTTCTCGGTCAAGATGTTTTCCAGTTTGTTGATGAGTAAGTGTCGTGTCCTCCCTCTCATGTTTTTTATTGTTCTCATGGCTCTTCTTCGGCAATCAACCCTTCTTTTCTCTATTGGAAGAAACAGGATCAACTTATTTTAAGCGCGTTACTATCCTCTCCCTCCATGGATGTCCTACATCTTGTGGTAGATTTTTAGACTTCTTATGTTTGGTGTACTATTGAGAAAACACTCGCTTCTCCGTCAAATTCTCACATTATGCAACTCTATGGGTCTTTTCAAGATCTTCGACAAGGAGATGCTTCGGTTACCACATACATGCAACACACCAAGTTATTATTTAATGAATTGGCTGCTGTTGACCGGCACTTTTCTCTTGAAGATTTCAACCTCTATATATTTTCATAGTCTTTGTGATGAATTTAAAAACCTGGTAACTAGTCTCGTGACCAAGGTAGAATTACTGTCATATGTGAACCTTCACATCCATCTTTTTACTCTTGAGTTTCTGCATAAGACTTCTCTTTCATCTTTGGCTGCAAATCCACCTCTGTTGCTCACACAATCTCTGTTGCCCTTTGCTCATCTTGCCTAGCAGTAGCACAGCTCTAGTTTTGGTCATAGCAGAGGTCATTCCTACAACAACTGGCGCTCCAACAGCAATAGGTACATCACTCATAATAGGTTTGATTTTTGTGGTTCTCATTCCTTTGCTCCCACAGATTGGAAGTGAGGTCATAAGCAACAATGATTAGTACTTAAAAGTGCATTTTTATCAAGGTTTTATATCATTATATTGCACTTAAAGCATCATTAAATTTTCTAACTTGAGCATGTTTTATAATAGTAAGTGCGATAACATAAGACATTTTTAATTTATGGTAAATAATTATTTTGAATGCAAGCATATCTCATAATTTAAAGGATTGATTGATGTGTTTAACTATTGAAAGTGAAAAAATAAAGAGAGAGCTAAGCTTAGAGATGAGATGTTAATTCAATTCAAACTAGAACACCATTCAATTATTGGATCCTAACTGGAGTTTTAGACCTTAGATTTAGGTCTAGTTTATCTTAATTAAAAGGTAAGACATAGGTCTAAAACTTTTATGAAGAGTCCAAATTCAAAACTTCCATTTTCAAGTTCAAATCTTAGCAACAAAAGAGACGTCTAAATCTATCATGCAACCCAGATACTGTTTAAAGTTTAGCCCATATCTCAAGTTCTAGAATCCAAAATGAGCTCCATTGTTTTTTCTTAAAAAGCTGAGACAATTGCTTATAACTTTCATGAAGACTATATGCTCGAATTTTGATTTTAACAATGACATTTTGACTAATCAACAATATCAATAACCAAGCACCAAGTCAATGGTTAGCCACCAATTAAGTAATTAGTCATCTAATCAATAGTTCTGAATTTTAATCTATAAAAGAATGAATTTAGACATCTTTTTGTTCAGGTCAAGATCATTTTCTTGCTTTCTCTTTTTGTAATTTTCGAGTTTCTTTCATGTTATATTATTCTCTTGTTTATGTTTTTTTCATTTCCTTTCATATACTTAGTTAACTTATATCATAATCATGTTCTTATCTTATTTATTCATAAGTCAAGGTGAAAAGGTTTCACTAGTAATGTTAGAATATGTATAATTTAAACTCAATATGGATTTCAATGTTTATATCCAAGAAAGTTTGCTATTAGCATGTCTTATAATTTTTATCTTATTCACTCTTAATACCTTGCTTGTTAAATGATTAATCTAGATTTGTGTTGTATAACACTTGGTATAATAAATGTTTGATCCTTCATAATCTTCAGCCGACATTGTTGTTATGAGAGGAACTTGATTTATTGTTAACATAAGTTAACATCATGAACACGTGACAATATTTACAAGTATGGTGTTACTTAGATAAGATGATTAATATGATTATGTTAATAATTTATAATGAGCTAATAACGATAAATCATCTGATTGAAACTTCTTTTGTGTATAGTTACTAGTTGAGTAATAAAAAATTTTTATATTATATTTATTTCAAATACCATTAGTGAATCCTCTAATCTTGATAATTGTTTTTATCTTTGATTAAATTTTTACATCAATATCACATCTCAAAAGTTTTCTTTAACCTTTCTCCTTTTATTATTGATAATTTATATAGTTCACCTCCATGTGGTTTGGCCCCGGTCTTGCCGAGTTATTTATTACTTCGACACTCTACACTTAGGATAAGACATCAATCTTTTGATCGTGTCAAGCTTTTGGCGCCGTTGTTAGGAAGGTAAGTTACTAGAAATTATATATTATATTTTTCTTTTCACTTTTATTGTTTTTCTAATTTTTGTTTCTTTTTTTTCTTTCTTTTTATACTTACATGAGAGTTTGATCACGCACATTAATGGTAGACTTTATAAAAAATCTTCATTCTTTTTAGAAAATATGGTCAAAGAGGATAATTAGTCACTTCATAATGAGAATAATAAGAATAATCGTGTTAGAACACTTAGAGACCACATGAATCCAACAAAAACAAGCGCACCATCATGTATAGTTTTCCCTCTTGATGCATCTCACTTCAATTTTAAGTCAGACATTATTTAACTTTTAGCTATTTTTCATGGCTTAGATCTAGAAAATCTATATTTGCATTTGAGAGAATTGGAAAAAGTTTGTAATAATTATAATGACTTAAATTGTAGCATAAACACTGTCATATTAAAACTCTTTTTTTCCTTTAAAAGATAAAGTTAAAACATGACTGTAAAATTTTAGGTCAAGATTCATTCGTGTTTGGGATAAAATACAACAATGGTTTTTAAAGAAGTTTTTCCCTTCTCATAGAACAAACTCTTTTAAAAAATAAATCACCATTTTCACTAAAAAACTAGGAGAAATATTTTATCAATGTTGGGATAGGTATCGAGACTTACTTAATAAATGTCATCATCATAGTTTTGAAACATGGAGATTGGTTTTACATTTTTAACACCTAAAGATAGACAAATGGTGGAATTGATGTGCAATGGAACTTTTAAAGATAAAGACTGACACGACCAAAAAATTGATGTCTTCTCCCAAGTGTAAGAGTGTTGAAGTAATAAATTACCTAGCAAAACCGGGGTCGAACCATAGAGAGGTTTACTATATAAATTATAAATAATAACAACAACAACAATAATAAGAAGTTAAAGAGGACTTTGAGATGTAAGATTAATGTGAAAATTAAACAATAAAAATAAATGTCAAGGTTAGAGGATCCACTTATGATATTTCAAACAAGTATAGCATAAACTCTTATTACTCAACTGGAAACCATAGACAAAGAAGGTTCTAATCGGATTATAAATTATTAATATGATTACATTAGTTATCTTATTCGAATAATGCTACTACTTGTAAATGTTGTTAGGCATTCATGATTATAACTTATATTAATAACAAATCAAATTCCTTTCATAGCACATATATTGGTTATACCATACAGTTTATGCTATGAAAATGTCAAGTATTTGTTGTACCAAGGTTATACAACATAAATCTAGATTAACCATTTAACAAGTAACGTATTAAGAGTGAATAAAATAACAAATACAAAACATGTAAGTGTCAAACATTAAAGTTCATATTAAGTTCACACTATGCTTATTCTTACACCATTAGTGTAACCTTTTCATCTTGATATAATAAACTTAGCTAAACATAATGAAGAAAAGAAACATAAATAAACAACATAAAAACATAAGTATAGTAAAGCAAATGAAAAGCATAAACAAGATATTAAGGAAAATATAATATGAAATAAAACTTAAACATTACAAAGAAATAAAGAGCATGATCTTGATCTGAAAACCAAGATGCCTAAATGCATAGCAAATGCCTCATTTTATAGGCCAAAATTATTGATTTGTTGACTAATTATTGAGTGGATGACTTACTCTTGACTTGGTAACAATCCTTATCTTTTTATCTGGATAAAATGTTATTGCTAATGTTAGAATTAGAACAAACATATCATGAAAGTTCTAGAAAATTATCTCAGCTTTTCAGAAGAAAAAAATTGAGTCATTTGGACTTCTAGAACTCAAGATATGGGTTAAACACTGAACAGTGTCTAGGCTGCAAGACAATTTTAGACTTCTCTTTTTTTTTGCTAGGATTTGGACTTCCAAACAGTAGAATTGAGTATTGCCTTCCTTATGAATGTTTTAGGATATGTCTTAGCTTTTCATCTATATAAAGCAGACCTAAATCCAACATCTACAACTCTAGATATGACCCAATGACCAAATAGTGTTCCAGTTTGGGTTGAACCAACATCTCTTTTCTAAGTTTGACCCTCTCTTTGTTTTTTCAATTTCAATACTTAAACTCATTGATTAGTACTTAAAAGTGCATTTTTATAAAGGTTTTATATTATCATTTTGCACTTGAAGTATCAATAACTCAACTAAGGCATGTTTTATAATAACATATCTTATAATATAAGATACCTTTAATTTATGGTAAATATTCATCTTAAATACAAGTCTATCACATAAATGAAATGATTGATTGATGAGTTTAAGAATTGAAATTGAAAGGACAAAGAGATGGTCAAACATAGAAAAGACATATTGATGCAGTTTAAACCAAAACACTGTTTGATAATTGGGTCATATCTAAAGTTGTAGATTTCGGATTTATATCTACTTTATATGGATGGAAAGGTAAGACATAGGCTTACAACTTTCATGGGAGCCCAAGATTTAAAAAAGGTCATTTTCAAGTCTAAATTGTAGCAACAACGAAGAAGTCCGAATCTGTCCTGCAGCCCGAACACTATTTAGTGTTTGGCCCATATCTGGAGTTATAGAAGTCCAAATGACTCAATTTTTTATTTTGGAAACTTGAGATAATTTCCTAGAACTGTCATGTTTTCAAGTGGTTCCAATTCTGACATTATCAATGATGTTTTGGGCAAATAAGAGAAGATAATCAATCACTTCATAATGAGAATAATGAGAATAATCGTATTAAAACACTTAAAGACTACATGAATCCCACATGAACAAGTGTACCCTCATGCATAGTTTTTTCCTCTGATGCATCTCATTTTAATTTTAAGCGAGGTATTCTTCAACTTTTACCTTCTTTTCATGACTTAGATTGAGAAAATTCATAATTATATTTAAGGGAATTTAAAGAGGTCTGTAATACCTAAAATGACTTAAATTATAGCATGAATACCATCAGATTAAAGCTTTTTTTTCTTTTTCATTAAACGATAACACTAAAACATGGTTATAAAATTTGAAACCAAGATCTATTCATGCTTGAGATGAAATGCAACAACAGTTTTTAAAGAAGTTTTTCCCTTCTCATAAAACAAACTCTTTCAAAAGACAAATCATCACATTCACTCAAAAACCATATTTTTATGAAGGGATAACACCTAAAGATAGACAAATTGTTGAATTGATGTGCAATGAAACTTTTAAAGATAAAGACCCTAATGAAGCAATGGAGTACCGAGATTTGCTAGCTGAAAACTCGCAAAAATTAGGACACTACAAGCACTTATGAGGCACCAAGTAAAGCCCAACTTCATACATATAATGGAGTTATGTGCAATCTTAGGGAAGATCATGACCTCCAAGCCAAGTTTGCTTCTTTAGCTAGAAAAGTCGAGGCACTCGAATTGAAAAAGAGTGGTCAATTAAAATCTGTTCAAGACATTATGTGTCTAATATATGAAACAAATGAACATTCAACCAATGAGTATCCACCTTTTCCTTCTTTAAAGGAATATCTCCATGAACAAGCTCATATTTTAAATAGTTTTCAAAGGCCCAATCGTAACTCATACTCGCAAACATACAATCTTGGTTAGAGAAATCACCCAAATTTCAGTTGATTAATTGTAAGACGTTCTTTTCTTGCAACTTCTAATGCAAGACACTGGAGATGAATATTTCAACATTTGCAAGCAACTTGGAGATGATAATGATTTATAAGAAGTAGATTTTATTGAAGAATTAGCTTATAATCAACTTGAATCTACTTTGAGTAAAATTGAGTTAGATGAATCTAAAGATTTGCAATTGATTTATTCTCAGGAAGAATCACGAATGAAAAAAGCACCGAAAATATTGATGCGAATCTTTTGTCTAGAGTGATAACAGATTACTTTCCTAACGAATCCTTACTTTCTCTTAGTTCAATGCCTTGGTTTGCTAAAAATATCTATTTTCTTGCTTTAAGATTTTTGTCAGCTCATTTGGATAACTAATACAAAATAAATTTTTTAAGTGACGTGCAAAACTTTTATTGGGATGACCCTTACTTATTCAAATATTTTCCTGATCAAATATTTCAAAGATGCATTCTTGACAATGAGGTAAGTAGTGTCATTAAATTTTGTCACTTTAAAGCATATGAGGATCATTTCTCGTAAAAAAAAAGGACTGCAGAAATCTTACAAAGTGGATTTTACTAGGCCACCATATTCAAGGACTTATATGCATTTTGCAAAACCTGTGAAAATTGTCAAAAGATGAGATTTATTTCAAAACATAGAGAGTCTTTAGATAATCTTCTATTGACTCTTAAGTCTCATCATAGTAGAGATATGCATCGTGAAATTTATGACTTATGACCCCATTTCCATAAAGAACATACTTGGCATAGTCTTTTGAATCTGACTAAAAAAGACTATGTTTGCTAGTTATTAAGAAAAATAGATGGGAAACCTATCATCGACCCATAGAGGGTGTTTAAGTCATTCTTGGACGTAAAACCAAGGGAAGATGTGAGCTATTATCACAACTACTGATGCAACCATATTATTTGAGAGTTTCACCCATATTTAACTAGTGTTTTTCCTATGTTTTATATATAAAATACCTTGATATTCTTTGTTATATGTTTTGAAGGCACTTTTGGATGAAAGATGCAAAAAGGAGTAAATTTGAGGTAATTGGCAGATTTGACCTTCAGTCTATGTTTTGTGCAGAACATGAGCTCTAGAGGTTAAAATGAAGTGATTCTAATGGCATTAAAAAGCTAACATCCACAAATTTCTGGAAATATAAGGCAAGAAAATAAAATAAGAAAGAGCATGGAAATTGCAGCTTTCAAAGTCAAATCTCGCAATCTGCTAGTGTTGACATTCGGCCATTCCGACTTAAATATCTGAAGTTACATAAATCCAATTGATGCAAACTTAATTTTTTTGGATTCTTGACTCAAAGCTATATAAATTCTCAAAGTTTCAACCAAAAAAGATGTCATATGAGGGAGATATGATTTTTTAAAGATGACAATTAAATTCTACCAGCAAACAAGTTTGGTGAAGAAACGAGTCCAAATTATATTTTGAAGTATCTAAACTAATATCCAAGTTTTTATTTCATCAATTTAGATCCTCTAAGTCAAATTTTGAAGATTCATGGAAGGCTATTTCTTCTTTTTTAGGAAAATAATTATTGAAGTACTTAAATGTAAACTGTCTACTTAAGGGAAGACTATTCTGTAAAATAGAGACTAGGGTTTTCTAGGATATAAAAAGAATGAGAAAAGAGAAGGGAGGTAGCCAGCTAAGAGGAGAAAAATGCCCCCTCCTCTAAGAAACTCGAAATTATGCATTCTTCCTTCTTTTTGATTAGTTGTTCAACAAACATGCAAGGCTAAACACTTTTTCTTGGATGCAAGGACACTGAAACCTTTAGATTTCAAGAACTGTGAGATTTATTTTACCTTTTATTTTTAGTTTATATGATGAATATGTTTGTTCTCCTATGCTTATTTTTCCTATGATTGTTTATTTTAATTGTTAGAGCGGACTCTAAGTTATTATTATAGACAAAGCCGGAGTTGTGGTATATGAACTTGTGAAACAACTGAGTTTAATAATTATGGCGAATCTACATTATTAATCTGAGGGAGAATAGTCAATCAAATCAAACATAGATTGTGGACAATTATGTTTTATTGATTAATCAACTTATCTAGTTCTTAAAGCTGTCATTGAATTAAATTACTAGTGTGGACACTGTGGTTGTTTGATGGTTAGGGTTAGTTATACGACAGATCTATTAACTAACCAATTTTAATAAAAGATAAATATTCAGAATATAAATTGATGTTTTGTTTCCATGATCAGTTCTGATTTCTGTAGGTGGATGTGTGCTTGCGACCAAGGTTTGTTCTTTTGATAATTTTCTTATTTTATTTAATTTTGCTTGATAGTTTTCTAATTTCTTTTGCTTTAGCCTAAATAATGTCCAAAACCACCCCCCCTAAGTTGCATATCATCTAGCATAAAAATCTGACTTGAACCTTCATCGTGGAATCGACCCCTTACTTACTTTATATTATCTTGTGTGTTGTGTTTTAAGCTAGGTTAATTAATTTGTGCGACTGCGACATCGCAATAAATTCTGGCGCTGTTGTCGGGAAAGTAATTTTAGTTGATTCTTGTGCTATTATTTTTATTTGTTGTATTTTTATATCTTTTTCTGAAAAAAATTGAATTTTTGCTTGCTGCGGTGCTGTTCTTTACAACAGTGATACTGTTCAAAATAGATCTTTTAGTGGAATTAGGTATTAGCCTTTTGTTTCCTGAAGGGAAACGACGTTCTAAACAGGACTAGTCCACTAGCCCCATTCTATCGAGGCCAAATTCCACTGTTTTCTAGGATTTTTAAGTAGTTTTAGTTTTCTAGCATGGGATTTTTGTAGAATTTGCATTATTTTCGATCTCTTGTATGGTTGGTTTCTTATGAGTTTTCTTGATGATTTATGCTAGTAAACTGTTCTACTAATCAAAGTCAAGTGCAGTTAGATCTCGAAATAAAAAAAAAAAAAAACTTTATGCAGGTTACGAAAGGATGCTCACCTCAACACCATAGTTGTTGCATGACAACAAACACTCATGGAGCTTGCTGCTCCTAACGTGGAAAATTAACCATTATGCATAAACTTCGACAATAATGTAAACTTTGAGCTCAAATCTGGTTTTATACATTTACTACTAACATTTAATGGCCTTGCTGGAGAAGATCCTCATACTCATCTCAAGGAGTTCCATATAGTTTGTGTTGGCATGAAACAAAATGGAGTTGACAAAGAACAGGTTAAGTTAAAAGCTTTCCCTTTCTCTTTAAAAGGGGCAGCAAAGACATGACTTTTCTCTATTCTCCCAGGTTCAATTGAAACTTAGAATGGCATGAAGAAGATCTTCCTTGAGAAGTATTTCCCAGCATTTCAAGTTGCCAACATAAGAAAAGAAATATGTGGGATGCAACAATCTCATGGAGAGGCACTTTCCGAGTATTGGGAAAGATTTGAGCAACTATGTATTACCCGATCAACTACTTATTTAATATTTCTATGAAGGATTGATGCTTACTGACTGTAGTATCATTGATGCTGCAAGTGAAGGGGCATTGGTAGATAAGACACTCAAGGTTTCACGCCAATTGATTTCAAACATGGTAGCCAACTCGAAACAATTTGGCACCCGTGGAGACTTGGCAACTGATTAGTACTTAAAAGTGCATTTTTATCATGGTTTTATATCATCATTTTGCACTTGAAGTATCAATAACTCCTTAACCAAAACATGTTTTATAATAATATATCTAATAATATAAGATAACTTTAATTTGTGGTAAATGTTCATTTTAAATGCAGACCTATCACATAAATGAAAG
>NW_011500538.1:66032-73543 GCF_000495115.2 Populus euphratica
AAGGTGGGATTTATTTCAAAACACAGAGAGTCTTTAGATAATCTTCTCTTGACTCTTAAGTCTCATCATAGTAGAGATATGCATCGTGAAATTTATGACTTATGACCCCATTTCTATAATGAACATACTTGGCATAGTCTTGTGAATCTGACTAAAAAAGACTCTGTTTGCTAGTTATTAAGAAAAATAGATGGGACACCTATCATCGACCCATAGAGGGTATTTAAGTCGTTCTTGGACGTAAAACCAAGGGAAGATGTGAGCTATTATCACAACTACTGATGCAACCATATTATTTGAGAGTTTCACCCATATTTAACTAGTGTTTTTCCTATGTTTTATATATAAAATACCTTGATATTCTTTGTTATATGTTTTGAAGGCACTTTTGGATGAAAGATGCAAAAAGGAGTAAATTTGAGGTAATTGGCAGATTTGACCTTCAGTCTATGTTTTGTGCAGAACATGAGCTCTAGAGGTTAAAATGAAGTGATTCTAATGGCATTAAAAAGCTAACATCCACAAATTTCTGGAAATATAAGGCAAGAAAATAAAATAAGAAAGAGCATGGAAATTGCAGCTTTCAAAGTCAAATCTCGCAATCTGCTAGTGTTGACATTCGGCCATTCCGACTTAAATATCTGAAGTTACAGAAATCCAATTGATGCAAACTTAATTTTTTTGGATTCTTGACTCAAAGCTGTATAAATTCTCAAAGTTTCAACCAAAAAAGATGTCATGTGAGGGAGATATGATTTTTTAAAGATGACAATTAAATTCTACCAGCAAACAAATTTGGTGAAGAAACGAGTCCAAATTATATTTTGAAGTATCTAAACTAATATCCAAGTTTTTATTTCATCAATTTAGATCCTCTAAGTCAAATTTTGAAGATTTCTTGGAAGGCTATTTCTTCTTTTTTAGGAAAATAATTATTGAAGTACTTAAATGTAAATTGTCTACTTAAGGGAAGACTATTCTGTAAAATAGAGACTAAGGTTTTCTAGGATATAAAAAGAATGAGAAAAGAGAAGGGAGGTAGCCAGCTAAGAGGAGAAAAATGCCCCCTCCTCTAAGAAACTTGAAATTATGCATTCTTCCTTGTTATTGATTAGTTGTTCAACAAACATGCAAGGCTAAACACTTTTTTTTGGATGCAAGGACACTGAAACCTTTAGATTTCAAGAACTGTGAGATTTATTTTACCTTTTGTTTTCAGTTTATATGATGAATATGTTTGTTCTCCTATGCTTATTTTTCCTATGATTGTTTATTTTAATTGTTAGAGCGGACTCTAAGTTATTATTATAGACAATTTATTGCTAAGTTTGATATCAAAGCCGGAGTTGTGGTATATGAACTTGTGAAGCAACTGAGTTTAATAATTATGGCGAATCTACATTATTAATCTGAGGGAGAATAGTCAATCAAATCAAACATAGACTATGGACAGTTATGTTTTATTGATTAATCAACTTATCTAGTTCTTAAAGCTGTCATTGAATTAAATTACTAGTATGGACACTGTGGTTGTTTGATGGTTAGGGTTAGTTATATGACGGATCTATTAACTAACCAATTTTAATAAAAGATAAATATTCAGAATATAAATTGATGTTTTGTTTCCATGATCAGTTCTGATTTCTGTAGGTAGATGTGTGCTTGTGACAAAGGTTTGTTCTTTTGATAATTTTCTGATTTTATTTAATTTTTCTTGATAGTTTTCTAATTTCTTTTGCTTTAGCCTAAATAATGTCCAACCCCCCCCCAAGTTGCATATCATCTAGCATAAAAATCTGACTTGAACCTTCCTCATGGAATCGACCCCTTGCTTGCTCTATATTATCTTGTGTGTTGTGTTTTAAATTAGGATAATTAATTTGTGCGACCGCGATATCGCATCAATACAAAAAAAAATGTTTTAGTATTATCTTGTGTGTTGTCTTTTAAGCTAGGTTAATTAATTTGTGCGACTGCGACATCGCAATAAATTCTGGCGCTGTTGTCGGGAAAGTAATTTTAGTTGATTCTTGTGCTATTATTTTTATTTGTTGTATTTTTATATCTTTTTCTGAAAAAAATTGAATTTTTGCTTGCTGCGGTGCTGTTCTTTACAACAGTGATACTGTTCAAAATAGATCTTTTAGTGGAATTAGGTATTAGCCTTTTGTTTCCTGAAGGGAAACGACGTTCTAAACAGGACTAGTCCACTAGCCCCACTCTATCGAGGTCAAATTCCACTGTTTTCTAGCATAAGATTTTTGTAGAATTTGCATTATTTTCGATCTCTTGTGTGGTTGGTTTCGTATGAGTTTTCTTGATGATTTATGCTAGTAAATTGTTCTACTAATCAAAGTCAAGTGCAGTTAGATCTCGAAATAAAAAAAAACTTTATGCAGGTTACGAAAGGATGCTCACCTCAACACCATAGCTGTTGCACGACAACAAACACTCATGGAGCTTGCTGCTCCTAACGTGGAAAATCAACCATTATGCATAAACTTCGACAATAATGTAAACTTTGAGCTCAAATCTGGTTTTATACATTTACTACTAACATTTAATGGCCTTGCTGGAGAAGATCCTCATACTCATCTCAAGGAGTTCTATATAGTTTGTGTTGGCATGAAACAAAATGGAGTTGACAAAGAACAGGTTAAGTTAAAAGATTTCCCTTTCTCTTTAAAAGGGGCAGCAAAGACATGAATTTTCTCTATTCTCCCAGGTTCAATTGAAACTTAGAATGGCATGAAGAAGATCCTCCTTGAGAAGTATTTCCCAGCATTTCAAGTTGTCAACATAAGAAAAGAAATATGTGGGATGCAACAATCTCATAGAGAGGCACTTTCCGAGTATTGGGAAAGATTTGAGCAACTATGTATTACCCGATCAACTACTCATTTAATATTTCTATGAAGGATTGATGCTTACTGACTGTAGTATCATTGATACTGCAAGTGAAGGGGCATTGGTAGATAAGACACTCAAGGTTTCACGCCAATTGATCTCAAACATGGTAGCCAACTCGAAACAATTTGGCACCCGTGGAGACTTCGCAACCAAACGAGTAAATGAGGTAAGTATTTCTAACCTTGAATATAAAGTTAATGATCTTACTTCTCTTATGCGTTCTTTGGCTTATGAAAATGTACAATAGGTGAAAGTTTGTAGCATATGTTCCTTACAAGGACACACCTCAAATATGTGCCCAACAATGCAAGAAGATTACATTAAATAGGTTCATGCAGTTGATAGAGGATTCAACGGACAGTTCCAGCGTAAATATGATCCGTTTTTCCAACACATACAATCCCGAATGGAAAGATCATCCAAACTTATGTTATAGGAACCCACCTCAACAAGGCAATCAAGGCTGACAATTCCATCCTTATAGATTTCAGCCCCAACAAAATTATCAAGCAAGACAACCCTCTCCATTCATAAACTCCAATGTTATAGGGTCGTCATCCAGTGATGATCTTTGTGAGATGATGAAAACTTTGGCTTCTAACACTGTGACCTTATAACAAAATGTCATGACTTTTCAACATGAAACAAGGTCAAGTACTCACAACTTGGAGAAGCAAATGGGGCAAGTAGCTTATTTACAACTTGGAGAAGCAGATGGGGCAAGTAGCTTCAAGGGTAGGGAAATTGGAAGCACGAATAAATGGAAAATTACCCTCCCAAGCATTGAATCCAATAGAGAATGTTAATGTGATTATGCTATGAAGTGGGAAAGAACTTGAAGAGAAAACGTCGAAACAAATTAAGATGGAGGAAAAAGAAGAGATAGAAATTGAATTGAGTACAAAGAAGGAACATCCTCCTTCTCCACAAACTGAAACAAAGACCAATACTCCAAAGGTAACTCCTCAATCAATGACTTCTAGTTTTAAAATAATTTCACCCTTTCCTGTGAGTTCTTCTAAGTCAAAGAAAATGGATAAAGAAAAAAAGGTTTTAGAGGTTTTCAATAAAGTAAAACTCAGCATTCCTTTGTTTGATGTTATTAAGCAAATTCACAAGTATGCCAAATTTTTAAAAGAGTTGTGTATTACCAAGAGAGCTTTCAAACTGAAAGGTCAAGAAATGGTAAGTATGGATGAAATTGTATTTATTGTTATTCAAAAGAATATGTCTTTGAAGCAAAAAGACCCAGGTGTATTTATTATCCTATATGTTATTGGTAATACTAGCTTTAAAAAGGCCTTGTGCGATTTAGATGCATCCATTAGTGTTATCCCTAAACATGTTTATGATTCTTTTAGTCTTGAGCCTTTGAATAAAACTAGCATTGTAATATAATTTGTGGATCATAGTTTTGTTTACCCACTTGGTGTGATAGAAGATGTCCTAGTCAAGATTGATAGTTTGGTTATTCCATGTGACTTTTATATTCTTAATATGGAACATGATTCTTGTGATTCATCAAACAACACTTCTATATTGTTTGAGAGACCATTCTTGAAAATTGCCAATACAAAAATTGATTGTAATAAGGATGCTTTGTCTATAGAGGTAGGAGATGAAAAAATTAAATTAAATTTTCATGATGCAATAACATATCCTTATAGCAATATTTATTCTATCATATGTTATGACCAAGTTGATAAGTGTGTGCAACAAGTTTGTGATTTTGATAGTGAGGATGGATTAAGCATAGCTTTGAGCTATGGTTATGATTTTACCAAGATAGAAAAGATGGAGAGGCACATATGTGTTCCCCAAAACATGCATGAATTAGTATTGGCTTCGTAAGTTTTGCAAACTGTTCCCCATGATATAAGAGTCATTCACCCCATCATGGACAATGAATGGGTGGTGCCTATCCTTTTGGTACCCAAAAAGATTGGAATTACATTGGAAGAGATTCAAAATGATGCTTATTAGAATGCAAATATTTACAAAGAAAAGACTAGAGTCTCCATGACCAAATGATTACAAGATAAGAGTTTAATATTGGAGACAAAGTCCTTTATCATTCATGTTTGAAATGTTTTCCTAGAAAGTTGCGCTCTCGTTGGATTGGACCCTTTGTTGTTTCTAGAGTTTTTCCTTACAGTACAATTGAAAATACAAGTTTAAAAACCAACAAAGTACTCAAGGTCAATAGGTATCGCTTGAAACCTTTCTATGAAGGTTGGATGGTAGAACTCACCGCTTCTGCGGAGTTAGCTGAACCAATCTATGAAGAATAAGCATTCATATTTTACTTTATTTTTATCATTCTCCTATATTCCTTTTCTTTTATTTCAACATTGAGAATAATGTTGTGTTTTAAGTGTGGGGGTATTGGGAGAATGTTGGTTTTCTTATTTTGGTTTTTTTGTTGTTAAAAAAAAAACAAATTTCTATGTTTGATCTTTTGAACTCCTATTGGTTTATGAGAATGTGAGTATTACATATGAGAATTAATTAAGATAGATGGAGATATGAATCGAATGAAGGAGTGTGCATGCAAGTTTTAAGGTTTAATTGGTTTAAGGATTGACTTTGAGAATATGCCATGTTGACTTTATAGTGTAATACCAATACAAGCTTTTGAGCCTTTAACATTATATTCTTTGATTGTGCATTTATTCAATGATATGTATCTCTAGAACTTGCTTCATGTCATGTTGACATTACATTCATATTACATATATACATGAAGATGATAGAGGCATTAGGAATTTTAACCACTTGAGCCAAAAAGCCAACTTAAAGCATATTATCTGTAGTGAGCCCCTTTTGAGCTTGTTTATCTTTTCTTTACTTTTCTTTACTTTATCCATGTATAAGCCTTAACTTTATATATGTTTTCCTTTTCCCCTGGCCAAGGATTAGTAGAGCATATACTTGTGATATTTCATGGAATTATGGTTGGAAATTATGTGAAAAGAAAGAAGAAGTGATGTTTGATGAAAAGATGGGCAAAATTATGAAAAAGAAAAAGAAAAAAAAAGAAAAAGAAAAAAAGAAAAAAAATATTCCTTTATGTTCTTAAGATTTTATGTTGAAAAAACTTGAAATCAAAAGAAGTTAAGCATTGGTGATTAAAGATGAAAAATTTATGTGCTTTGATGAAATATCTTGTTTAAAATATCATTTTTTATAATGCTTTACTTTCTTTAGTTTGAATCTTTTCTTTTACTCTCTTTTACCTCACCTTAACCTTAGCCCCATTACAGCCAAAAAATAAGACTTTTTGATTCATGCATTGTTTGTAATATGTTAATAATGGAGATGAGATTGAAGAGAAAGCTTATGGTAGAACATATTCATTGATTGAATTTGAGAGATTTAAACACATAAGCCTTAAACACGTGAGTGTTGGAGTGTGTATCTATGAGAGGACCAATCACTTTGGCATGGCATAAATTTCATTTAAATCCCGATGATTAATTGAGTTTTGAAGTTTGTATGTAAATAAATTCATGAAAATTTATACTATTTATCCTTCTTAATTGTGTTCTTGTTTAAAATACATATATTCTTGGATATTGATGGGAGATTAGAAGATTAGTCATATTGATTTGATTTAATTTAACTTTAATTTGATTTTACCTATCCTTTCTCGAGGACGAGAAAGAGCTAAGTGTAAGGGTATGATGCAACTATATTATTCGATAGTTTCACCCACATTTAACTTGTAATGACCCATAATATTATTTTTTTAATACATGTGCCCATAATATTATTTTTCCATACTACTAGGTTTACATTACCTCATATCAACATATTAATAAATTCTCATTCTTGTTCTAATCTTGTATCATTACGAGTTCATATAAGAGTGTCGAACAACAAGTTACACAACTAGTACTTTTGTTATCTTGACCGCATGTGATTTTTACAACTTGACATCCTTATTAGATGAATACCTCATATGAGTATTCATACATTTCATATCAACTTGGTAGTACATGCTTATTCGTATTTCATTTCAATATTTTATTACTAGTTTTTACAAAAAGGGTCGGACGACTAATTGAGTGATTTACATGTCCGTTCATGCAGAACTCATATCACATATAATATGTGAGTATATAATTCCTTTTGAAATGTGTGAGCCACGAAATGAATTTCCTTACGCACCATATTGGTATGATGTCCCTATTACAATATAAGATAATTTTAAGCATTATAAGACGTTTAAGAAAATATAATAAAACAAGATTAAATTCACATTTTATTCATGGACCAAAAAGCATAATTCTTTAATTTCCCTTTACTTATGTAAATACCACCATTAAAAATTCATCAGTTACCGAGGCTAATCGCAATACTTAAACCCAATCATTCATCTCGAATGCCATTAGCCGAATTAATATTTTTCTCTCTTTAAAGCATAACCATTTGACACGACTAAAAGATTGATGTCTTCTCCCAAGTGCAGGAGTGTTGAAGTAATAAATAACCCGGCAAAACCGGGGTCGAACCACAGGAAGGTTAATTGTACAAATTATAAATAACAATTATAAACAACAACAATAGTAATAGTAGCAATAATAATAATAATAATAATA
>NW_011500538.1:73575-89787 GCF_000495115.2 Populus euphratica
AATAATAATAATAATAATAATAATAATAATAATAATAATAATAATAGTACTAATAATAATACTAGTAGTAGTAGTAGTAATACTAATACTAATAATAATAATAATAATAATAATAATAATAAAGAAAGAGAAGAAGAAGAAGATGGTGATGATGAGAACTTAGAGATGAAATATTAATGTAAGGATTAAACAATAATAATAACAAATGTCAAGGTTAGAGGTTCCACTAATGGTATATCAAACAAGTATAGTATAAACTCTTATTATTGATTTGGAAACCACACACAAAGGAGGTTCCAATCAGATTATATATTGTTAACATGATTACATTAGTCATCTTATTCAATTAATGCTAATACTTGTAAATCTCGTCAAGCATTCATGATTATAACTTATGTTAACAACAAATCAAGTTCCTTTCATAGCTCAGGTGTCGGTTATACCATACAGTATGGGCTAGGAAAGTGCCAAGCATTTGTTGTACCAAGTGTTATACAACATAAATCAAGGTTAGTCATTTAACAAGCAAAATATTAAAGAGTGAACAAGATAACAAATACAAAACATGTTAGTATCAAACATTAAAGTCCATATTAAGTTTACACTATACTTATTCTTACACCATTAGTGTAACCTTTTCACCTTGACATAATAAACTTAGCTAAACATAATAAAAGAAAGAAAAATAAATAAACAAAATAAGAACATAAATAAGATAAAAGTTAACTAAGTAAATGAAAGGAAATGAAAGGCATAAACTTGATATTAATGAAAGCAAAGCATAAACATTACAAAAAATACAAAGAGAGAAAGCAAAAGCATGATCTTGATCTGGAAACCAAGATGCTTAAATGCATGGCAAATGCCTCCTTTTATAGGCCAAAATTGGGAACTATTGATTTGATGACTAATTGATGAATAGGTGACCAACTCTTGACTTGGTGACAATCCTTATCTTCTCTTGTCTACCTAAAAAGTCATTGATAACGTCAAAATTGGAGTCACGTGAAAACATGAAAGTTATAGGAAATTGTCTCAGCTTTCTTGTGTAAAACATTCAGCTCATTTCGACTTCTAAAACCCCAGATATGGCCAAAATACTGAACAGTGCTCCGGTTGGAGGACATATTCGGGCTTCTTTGTAGTTGCTATAATTTGGACTTGAAAATGACCTTTTTAGATCTTGGGCTCCATATGAAAGTTGTAGGCCTATGTCTTACCTTTCCATCCATATAAAGTAGACCTAAATATGAGATCTATAGCTTTAGATATGACCTAATTACCAAATAGTGTTCCAGTTTGGATTGCACCGACATCTCTTTTCTAAGTTTGGCCATCTCTTTATCCTTTCAATTTCAGTTCTTAAATTCATCAATCAATCCTTTCATTTATGTGACAGGCCTGCATTTAAAATGATCATTTACCACAAATTAAAGGTATCTTATATTATTAGATATATTATTATAAAACATGCTTTAGTTAAGGAGTTCTTGTACTTCAAGTGCAAAATGATGATATAAAACCTTGATAAAAATGCACACTACAATTTGGACTTGAAAAGCCTTTTTAGATCTTGGGCTCCATATGAAAGTTGTAGGCCTATGTCTTACCTTTACATCCATATAATTTGGACTTGATAATGGCCTTTTTAGATCTTGGGCTCCATATGAAAGTTGTAGGCCTATGTCTTACCTTTCCATCCATATAAAGTAGACCTAAATATGAGATCTATAGCTCTAGATATGACCTAATTACCGAATAGTATTCCGGTTTGGATTGCACCGACATCTCTTTTCTAAGTTTGGCCATCTCTTTATCCTTTCAATTTCAGTTCTTAAATTCATCAATCAATCCTTTCATTTATGTGATAGGCCTGCATTTAAAATGAACATTTACCACAAATTAAAGGTATCTTATATTATTAGATATATTATTATAAAACATGCTTTAGTTGAGGAGTTATTGTACTTCAAGTGCAAAATGATGATATAAAACCTTGATAAAAATACACTTTTAAGTATTAATCACCATTATAGTCCTTTCATATACTTAGTATATAGGAAACATAGTATACATGAATGTATTAGTTGTTTAAACTAACTTATACACTCAAATCCAACTATCCTCTTAGGAGGCCATCATCTGGAGCCAATCATTTATTCATCCTGTCATCTACTAAGGTGTCATTAGCCGTAGCTACTCATTTTATTTTTTTACATCTTAGTCATCCACTTAGGATGCGATTAGCTGAAGCTAGTCATTTCTTCATCCTAATTATCCATTTAGAATGCTATTAGTCGAAGTTAGTCATTTATTCATCCCAATTATCCATTTAGGATGCCATTAGTCATAGTTAATCATTTGTTCATCTCGATTATCCACCTAGGATGCTATTAGCCAAGGCTAGTAATTTATACATCCCAATTATCCATTGAGGATGCCATTAGTCATAGTTAATCATTTGTTCATCTCGATTATCCACCTAGGATGCTATTAGCCAAGGCTAGTAATTTATACATCTCAATTATCCATTGAGGATGCCATTAGTCATAGTTAATCATTTGTTCATCTCGATTATCCACCTAGGATGCTATTAGCCAAGGCTAGTAATTTATACATCTCAATTATCCATTGAGGATGCCATTAGTCGTAGTTAATCATTTGTTCATCTCAGTCATCCACCTAGGATGCTATTAGCCGAAACTAGTAATTTATGCATCTCGATTATCCATTTAGGATGCTATTTTTTAAAGTTAATCCTTTATTCATTTTGCTAATTCATCTATGGTGCCATTATCGTAGTTAATCCTTTATTCATCTTGAGTATCCATTTAGGATGCCATTAGTCAAAGCTAATCAATCATATATTTCGATCATCCATTCAGACGCCATTAGTCGAAACTAATCTTTGTTCATCTCATTCATCTGCTTTGGATGCCACTAGAATGCCATTAGCCAAAGCTAATCAATCATTTGTTCTGATCATCCCTTCGGATGCCATTAGCGAAAGCTAATCAATCATTTGTCTCGGTTATCCTTTCAGATGCCATTAGCTGAAGCTAATCATTTCTTTCTCCCGGTCATCCATTCAGATGCTATTAGCCGAAGCTAATCGATCATTTATCCCGGTCATCCATTCGAATGCCATTAGCCAAAGCTAATCATTTATTTGTCCCGATCATCCCTTTGAATAGCATTAGCGGAAGCTAATCAATCATTTGTCCTAGTCATCCATTCGAATGCCACTAGCCGAAGCTAATCAATTGTTTGTTCCGGTCAACCATTCAGAGGACATTAGCTAAAGCTAATCATTGTTTCATCAAACAATTCATGATAATTGGACATTCCCCGTAACATAATAGTAGACCCTTCATAGTACTCGTACCACCATTTCCTAATAGTCTATCATTCAGTAACAAGACAATAGATCCTTTGTAATGCAGAACCAAACATTCCATAACAGTTTAGCATTTAGTATAAGATAACAATACCTTTTGTATCACTCATTCAACCATTCATGACGATTAATGTTCAATGCAACACAACAATAAATCCCTTGTAATAGTCACACCACCATTCATGGTAATTAACCATCAATACAATACAATAGTAGATCTTTCATAACACTCATATAATCATTCATCACCATTACATTCAATAAAAATACAACAGTAGATCCTTGGTAATACATTCATCATAATTACATTCAATATAATAAAATGATAGATCCTTCGTAAAACTCATACAATCATTCATCAGCATTACATTAAATAAAAATACAATAGTAGATCCTTGGTAATACATCCATCATAATTACATTCAATATAATACAACGATAGATCCTTCATAAAACTCATACAATCATTCATGACCATTACATTTAATAAAAATACAACAGTAGGTCCTTTGTACTGCTCATACTACCATTCATTAGCAGCCCAAATCCATAATAGCCCCAAACAACATCTCATATTCAGTTTAGTATTCATCACAACTGATTAGTACTTAAAAGTACATTTTTATCAAGGTTTTGTATCATCATTTTGCACTTGAAGTATCAATAACTCCTTAACTAGAGCATGTTTTATAATAACAAGTCTGATAATATAAGATACCTTTAATTTATGGTAAATGCTCATTTTAAATGCAGGTATTCTTACAATTCAAAGGATTAATTATGGTGATTAACTATTGAAAGTGAAAAGACAAAGAAAAGGCTAAGTTTAAAAAGGAGATGCTGATTCAATTCAAATTCGAACAGTATTCAGTTATTGGATCATATCTAAAGCTATAAATATTGGATTTCACATTAATTTATATGGCTAGAAAGATAAGAAATAGACCTACAACTTTTATGGGTAAAAATTTCCATTTTCAAATTCAAAGTTTGGCCACAAAAGAGAAGTCAGAATCTGTCCTACATTCTAGCCCAAACACTGCTCAAAGTTTTACCCATAACTAGAGTTCTAGAAGGCCAAATAATGTGAAATTTGGTGGGTGAAAGGAAAAGACAATTTTCAACAACTTTCATGAAGAAGACCAACTTAAATTCTGATAGTAGATATGACATTTCATCCATACAAGAGCATGAGGGTTATCCACCACATCCACCAGCAACACTGCTCAGTATTTTAGACATATCTTGAGCTATAGTGCTTTAAATGCTCTGGAATTTGGTGGGTGGAAGGAAAAGACAATTTCCAACAACTTTCATGAACACTTTGCCAAATTCTGATTGCATCAATGTAAATTCATCTAGCCAAAATGCTTAAGTGTTGTTGTCCACAAAGTCCACTAAATCAGTAATTGGTCACTATATCAATTATCAATTACTAAATGAATAGTTTCGAATTTTAGCCTATAAAAGGAGGCATTTGCCATTCATTAAGGCATCTTTTTTTTCATATCAAAATCATGTTCTTGCTCTCTCTTTTTATATTTTTGTAATGCTTAGGTTTTGCTTTCATTAATCTCTTGTTCATGTTTTTCATTTCCTTTACTATACTTAACTTATATCATGTTTATGTTCTTATATTGTTTATTTAAGTTTTTCTTCTTCATAATGTCTTATTAAGTTAATTATGTCAAGGTGAAAAGGTTTCACTAATGGTGTTAGGATAAGTATAATATAAACTCAATATAAACTTCAATGCTTATATCCTAAACAACTTGCTATTAACATGTCTTATCATTTTTATCTTATTAATTCTTAATACCTTACTTGTTAAGTGGTTAATCTAGATGTGTGTTGTATAACACTTGGTATATCAAATACTTGATCCTTCATAGTCTTCGGTCGAATTGTTATTATGAGAGGAACTTGATTTGTTGTCAACATAAGTTAACATCATGAATACTTGATAAAATTTATAAGTATGGTATTACATAAATAAGATAATTAATATGATCATATTGATAATTTATAAAGAGTTTATACTTTACTTATCTCTAATACTATTAGTGTATCTTGTAACCTTGACATTTATTTTTATCATTGTATAATCTTTACATTAATCTTACATCTCAAAGTCATCTTTAACTCATCTTCACCACCATCATCATTGTTGTTGTTGTTATTGTTGTTCTTATTATTATTATTATTATTATTATTATTATTATTATTTATACTCTATATAGTTAACTTCCTGGTGGTTTGACCCCGATCTTGCTAGGTTATTTATTACTATGGCACTCATGCACTTGGGATAAGACATCAACTCTTTGATCATGTCAACAACTCAATAAGACATTCACCTTAAATGGGTCATTTTAGAAATTTAACATGTTCACCATTGTTTCAACATTCATCAAAAACTTGTTCGACATTTCATAGTTGTTTCGACAATCATCAAGAATTTAATCCAACTCTTCTTCATGTTTCCTCTATCAACAAGGATTTAAATAAAATATCATCACAAGTAAATCATTTCAAAACATAAACATCAAAATGGGAAAAGGGTGGAAACCACCTACCTGCTCCACTTGTGGTGTGTTCTTGTCCTAGCGATAGTCTGATCCCGACCACAACACCTCATGGATTTAGCATTTTTAGAAGGGGTTTAACAACATTTCTCCTCTTCTGCTCTTGATTGCTTCTTCCTCTTCTTCTTTTTCAGTTTTTCTCCCCTTTTTGTTGGTTTCCCACCATTTTTAGGCCTTTACTCCCTTCATATTTGTAGTTGTCTAGCCTCCTGTCAAGCTCTCCCTTCTTTCTCTCATGCCTAAAGAGGGCACTTGCAGCTAGGGTTTGGTCAAGTTCTTTCCATGAGAAGGGGAAGAGAGAAGGGGACAAGCATCTCATTTTTTGGGAGAGGAAAGGGACAGGAGCAAAGCATGCAGCTCACTTAGGGGAGAGGGAAGGGGACAAGAGCATACAGCTCGTTTTGGGAAGGGTGCCCCCCTCAGTCTCCTTGCTGTATTTATACCCCTCCTAAAAGCAAAACGGGGGTGTTTGGATGTGGACCAAGGATGTCCTAATCCTCCTTTTGTCTTATCCTTGAGCTGATTTCCATTCCCCTTCTCCCCTCTAGGATAGGTCGGTCTCACACTTAATCTTCTTTTTTTTTACACCGTTGTCGATTTCAAAATTGGCAGCCTTAAATTGCGTCACTGCCGATTTAGAAATCAGCAGCTCAAAATGCATCGCTGCCGATTCAAAAATCAACAGCCCAAAACTGTGTCGTTGCTAATTTAGAAATCGGCAATCAAACTGCATCACTACCAATTTAGAAATTAACAACGATGGTGGAGTCATTTCAGTTCCACATCTTTCTTTTTTTTTACATAACCAGTGTTTTGCTATGTTTTATATATAAAATTCCTTGATATTTTTTATTGTATATTTTGAAGGTACTTTTGGATGAAAGATGCAAAAGGGAGTAAATTTCAAGTAATTAGCAGATTTGACCTTTAATCGATGTTTTGTGTAGAGCGTGAGCTTTAGAGGTTGAAATAAAGTTATTCAAGTGGCATTAAAAATCTAACATCCATACCTTTCTGGACATCTAAGGCAAGAAAATAAAATAAGAAAGAGTATGGAAATCACAGTTTTCAAAGTTAAATCTCACAATCTACTAGTATTAACCTTCGGCCATTCCGACTTGAATATCTAGAGCTACAAAAGTCCAATTGATGCAAACTTAATTTTTTTAGATTCTTGACTCAAAGGTGTGCAGCTAAAAATGATGTCATATGAGGGGGATATGATTTTTCTAAAGATGACAACTGAATTCTGCCAACAAACATGTTTTGTGAAGAAAAGAGTCCAAATTACATTTCAAAGCACATTTCAAAGCATCTAAACCAATATTCAAGTTTTTATTTTAGCAATTTAGCTCCTTTAAGTCAAAGATTGAAGATTTCATGCAAGGTTATTTCTTTTTTTTTAGAAAAATAGTTATTGAAGTACTTAAATGTAAATTGTCTACTTAAGGGAGGACTATTTTGTAAAATAAAGACTAGGGTTTCCTAGGATATAAAAAGAATGAGAGATGAGAAGGGGGCAGCCAGCCAAGAGGAGAAAAACACCCCCTCCTCTAAGAAACTTGAAATTATGCATTCTTCCTTCTTTTTTATTAGTTGTTCAACAAACATGCAAGGCTAAACCGGAGTTGTGGTATATGAACTTATGAAGCAAATGAGTTTAATAATTATGGCAAATTTATATTATTAATCTGAGGGAGAACATTCAATCAAATCAAACATAGAATGCCAACAGTTATGTGAGAGAGAGGGAGTAAGACTCTAGCCGACCTATTTATAGGTGGTATGATTACATTTTCAAATTCTCATCTATAAAATCTTCTTTTCCTTCCCTTCATTTATATTCAACCCATACATTCAACAAATATAAAAGTTTGTAGAAATGGCAGGTTCCTCAAGTCATCACATAAGAAACATTTGTGTTTTCGGTGGATTCAGTCCTGGGAAGGAAATAAAGTTCTTAGAATCAACAAATCATCTTTGTCAGGTGCTAGCTGAGAGAAAGATTCATTTAGTGTATGGGGGAGGCAGCTTTGAGTTAATGGGGGGAGTGTCAATAACTGCATTTTAAGGAGATAGTCAAGTTTTGGGGGTTATCCCTAAAGCTTTAGCACAAAGAGAGATAATTGGAAAAACAATTAGAGAGGAACTACAGGTCTCCACAATGTCTGATTGAATGAGTGCCGTGTTTAAACACGTTAATGCCTTCATTGCCTTACCAAGTGGTCTGGGCACATTGGAGGAGATCTTTCATATTTTCTTTTAGGCCCAACTCCACATTCATCATAAACTCATAGGTCTGTTAAATGTTAATGATTTTTATAATAAGTTATTGTTTTTTCTTGATCATACTATGGAACAGGAATTTCTAACATCTTTAGCACGACAAATCATAATCTTTGCTGCTACTATTGAACAATTAATTGACCAACTACAATCTTTCACTCTTGTAATTGATCCCTCCATGAGTTGTATAAATTGGTCAACTAAGGAAAGCCGTAAAAAGTTTAAATTGGATTTGAGCCTTTGTTTGTGAATCCTTATGTCTTTTGGTTTTCTTAATAGTATATTATTTTGTTTTGTCATTTATTATATTTGTTTAAGTGTGTTTCAGGTTTGTCAATGTTTTGGTATTTCAGGTGATGTCTTCTATACTCTATCTTTCTACCTTAGGACATTGAGGACAATGTCTCATTTTGGTTAGGGTTAAAGAGTAGTAGTTGATATTAAAAAAATTTAAATAATTGTGTGCAAAAACTATTGTTACTAAGATGGTAGAGTAAATGAATTCTTTTGTTAAAATGACTCTTAAAATGCATCTTAGTAAATATTCTTAACAAGATCTATTAGAATACTTCTTGAAATATTTAGGTTTACAAAATCTTGCATTGTTATCACTTAATTTTGCTTATATACTCATTTAACAAGTATTTCTAAACCTTCATTTTCACACACACTTTAATATATAATTGTGGATTGCACATTTGATTATTACATTATTTATATTGTTTTGTTAAAGGTAACAATTAAGGGAAATTGATAATACATAAATTTCAAAAAAATATAAAAAACAAAAAAAATAATGATAATAAAAACATAGACAGGTTTGGTTTCATAGCCTCCCTAACCTAAGCAATTAAGCTCAAAGGGGTCCCTAAAGTCAATTGATTTTGGAGCTATTAGCCCAACACTTGTTACATGGGTTGAGGAGAAAAGTTTATATTGCACTATTTACGTATCAATATCTGCAACCTGAGTTATTAAGCTCGAAGGGGTGTCTCAACACCTAATGCCCTAAGACCAACTAGTTTGAGGGGAGTCATTAGCCGAAAGCTCATTACATGGGTTAAAGATGCATTATTTTTTTAAGTTATATATATATTAATAAGAAAAAAAAAAGAAAAAGATAATAATCTCAACACAAGGAAGTTAATCGAACAAAAAATTATTTTCTTCCAAGTAAAGCCCTATAACTATGTGTTGATATATTGAGCATAAAAAAAAAAGGTTTATTAATATCTTGTTTAAGAGGTATTGAGTAGATATATAAATTTAATGAGAGTTCATTATCTGGATAGGTTAATGGAAGTTGAATGATCAATGTCTTATTTTATGAAATTTGCAAACTGTTTTTCTATTTTAACGCTTTGATTGTTAGGAACTAGTAATAAGCTGGTTTTGAGGTGTGATTAGTACTTAAAAGTGCATTTTTATCAAGGTTTTATATCAACATTTTACACATGAAGTATCAATAACTCCTTAACTAAAGCATATTTTATAATAACAAGTCTGATACCATAAGGTACCTTTAATTTATCGTAAATGTTCATTCTAAATGCAAGCCTATCACATCAATAAAAGAATTGATTGATGAGTTGAAGTCTTGAAATTAAAAGGATAGAGAGGACTAAACTTAGAAAAAAGATGTTGATGCTGTCTAAACTAGAACATTGTTCAGTAATTGGGTCATATTTAGAGCTGTAAATCTCACATTTAGGTCTGCTTACCTTAAATGTTTTTCCTCGAAAGTTGAGATCATTTTTCAGAACTTTCATGTAGAAGTTTGGTTTAAATTCTGACGTTATCAATGATGTTTTATTAGACAAAAAGATAAGGATTGTCACCAAGTCAAGATGTGGCCACCCACGCAATAATTAGTCATCAAATCAATAGTTTCAAATTTTGGCCTATAAAAGAAGGCATTTGTCATACATTTAGACATCTTGGTTTCCAGATCAATATTATGCTTACTTTTTCTCTTTGTATTTTTGTAATGCTTAAGTTTTTCTTTCATTAATATCTTGTTTATGCCTTTTATTTCTTTTCATTTACATAGTTATCTTTTATCTTATTTACGTTCTTATCTTGTTTATTTATATTTCAAGTTTATTATGTCAAGGTGAAAAGGTTATACTAATGGTGTAAGAATAAGTATAGTGTAAACTCAGTATGGACTTTAATATTTCATACTAACATGTTTTGTATTTGTTATCTTGTTCACTCTTAATACTTTACTTGTTAACTTGTTAATCTAGATTTATGTTGTATAACACTTGGTATAACAAATACTTGGCACTTTTATAGCCTAACCGTATAGTGTAACAGACACTTATGCTATGAAAGGAACTTAATTTGTTGTTAACATAAGTTATAATCATGAATGCCTAACAATATTTACAAGTAGTTGTATTATTTGAATACGATAACTAATGTAATCATGTTAATGATTGATACTTAAAAGTGTATTTTTATCAAGGTTTTATATCATCATTTTGCACTTGAAGTATCAATAACTCCTTAACTAAAGCATGTTTTATAATAATATATCTAATAATACAAGATACCTTTAATTTATGATAAATGTTCATTTTAAATGCAGACCTATCAAATAAATGAAAGGATTGATTGATGAATTTAAGAACTGAAATTGAAAGGACAAAGAGATGGCCAAACTTAGAAAAGAGATTGCGGTGTAGTCCAAACTGGAACACTATTCGGTAATTGGGTCATATCTAGAGCTGTAGATCTTAGATTTAGGTCTACTTTATATGGATTGAAAGGTAAGACATAGGCCTACAACTTTTATATGGAGCCCAAGATCTAAAAAGGTCATTTTCAAGTCCAAATTGTAGCAACAACAAAGAAGTAGAAATTTGTCTTCCAGCCCGAGCACTGTTTAGTATTTGGCTCATATCTGGAGTTCTAGAAGTCCAAATGAGCTGAATGTTTTACACAAGAAAGCTAAGATAATTTCCTACAACTTTCATGTTTTCAATTGGCTCCAATTTTAACGTTATCAATGACGTTTTGGGCAGACAAGAGAAGATAAGGATTGTCACCAAGTCAAGAGTTGGTCACCCACTCATCAATTAGTCATCAAATCAATAGTTCCCAATTTTGGCCTATAAAAGGAGGCATTTGCTATGCATTTAGGCATCTTGGTGTCCAGATCAAGATCATGCTCTTACTTTCTCTCTTTGTATTTTTTGTAATGTTTATGCTTTGCTTTCATTAATATCAAGTTTATGCCTTTCATTTCCTTTCCTTTACTTTTATGCCTTTCATTTCCTTTCATTTACTTAGTTAACTTTTATCTTATTTATGTTCTTATTTTATTTATTTATTTTTCTTTCTTTCTTTCACTATGTCTAGCTAAGTTTATTATGTCAAGGTGAAAAGGTTACACTAATGGTGTAAGAATACATATAGTGTAAACTTAATATGGATTTTAATGTATGATACTAACATGTTTTGCATTTGTTATCTTGTTCACTCTTTAATACTTTGCTTGTTAAATGACTAATCTTGATTTATGTTGTATAACACTTGGTACAACAAATGCCTGGCACTTTCATAGCCCATACTGTATGGTATAACCGACACCTGAGCTATGAAAGGAACTTGATTTGTTGTTAACATAAGTTATAATCATGAATGTTTGATGAGATTTACAAGTATTAGCATTAATTGAATAAGATGACTAATGTAATCATGTTAACAATCTATAATCTGATTGGAACCTCCTTTGTATATGGTTTCCAATTGAATAAGAAGAGTTTATATTATACTTGTTTGACATACCATTAGTGGATCCTCTAATCTTGACATTTGTTATTATCATTGTTTAATCCTTACATTAATATTTCATCTCAAAGTTCTCATCTTCTTCTTCGTCTTCTCCATCTCTTTTTTTTTTTTTATTATTATTATTATTATTATTACTACTACTACAACTATTATTATTAGTACTATTATTATTATTATTATCATGTTAACAATCTACAAAGTCTTGTTGTTGTTGTTGTTGTTGTTGTTGTTTATATCGTTGTTTATAATTTGTACAATTAACCTCCCTATGGTTCGACCCAGGTCTTACTAGGTTATTTATTACTTCGACACTCCTGCACTTGGGAACAGACATCAATCTTTTAGTCGTGTCAAGTTTTTGGCGTCGTTGCCGAGGAGGTAAGTTTTGTATAAATTATAATATTTATTTTATTTTCACTTTTCACTTTTCTTGTATATAACTTTGTTTCTTATCTCTTGTTTCTTCTTCTTTTATTTTCTTCTTCCTTTTATTCTATTCCTACACGTGCATGAGAGTGTGGTCACGTACATCAAGTGGTAGACTTTGTAGGGTATCCTCATCATTTTCAGAAAATATGGCCGAAGAAGATAATCAATCACTTCATAATGAGAATAACCGTGTTACAACACTTAGAGATCACATGAATCCCACAAGAACAAGTGCACCATCATGCATAGTTTTTCCTCCCGATGTATCTCATTTTAATTTTAAACCAAGTATTATTCAACTTTTACCTTCTTTTCATGGCTTAGAATTGGAAAATCCATACTTGCATTTAAGGGAATTTGAGGAGGTCTGCAACACATATAATAATTTAAATTGTAGCATGAATACCATCAGATTAAAGCTTTTTCCTTTTTCATTAAAAGATAAAGCTAAAACATGGCTACAAAATTTAAGACTAGGATCCATTCGTGCTTGGGATGAAATGCAACAACAGTTTTTAAAGAAGTTTTTCCCATCTCATAGAACAAACTCTTTCAAAAGACAAATCACCACTTTCACTCAAAAACCAGAAGAAAAATTTTACCAATGTTGGGATAGGTATCGAGACTTGCTTAGTACTTGCCCTCATCATGGTTTTGAAACATAGAGATTGGTTTCACATTTCTATGAAGGGTTAACACCTAGAGATAGGCAAATGGTTGAATTGATGTGCAATGAAACTTTTGAAGATAAAGACCCTGATGAAGCAATGGAGTACTTAGACTTGTTAGCTGAAAATGCTCAAAATTGGGACACCGCGGGTACTTATGAGGCACCGAGTAAAACTCAACCTCATACATTTAGTGGAGGTATGTACAAGCTTAGGGAAGATCATGACCTTCAAGCCAAGTTTGCATCTTTATCTAGAAAAGTCGAGGCACTAGAATTGAAAAAGAGTGGTCAATTAAAATCTGTTAAAAACATTGCATGTCAAATATGTGAAACAAATGAACACTCAACCAATAATTATCCACCTTGCCTTCTTTTAAGGAATGTCTCCATGAACAAGCCCATGCTTTAAACAATTTCAAAAGTGCCAACCACAACCCATACTCACAAATATACAACCTTGGTTGAAGAAATCACCTAAATTTCAGTTGGAAGAGTAAGAACAACAATGCACAAACTTCAAAACCACCATTTCAAGCACACCATAATTTTCAAAATTCTCACGGATATACACCTCCTTATGCTCCACCTCCTAGAAGAAATCTTGAGGAAACATTGCATGCATTCATTGAAAAGCAAGAGACAATCAGTACTCAACTTGCTCAAAACATGACATATTTTAAAGATACTCTTGCAAAATTAACATCTGCTCTCAGTTTCGAAGAGAAAGGTAAGTTTCCATCTCAACCACAACAAAATCTCATGGGGCAATACAATGCAAATACAAGTAGTTCCGGAAGCCCTACTCTTCGTAGTGGTAAGGTTATTGAAAAACCCTCTCTTGAACCTTATGAGAAAGATGATGAGTCAATCTCTGAGGGTAAGGAAGGGGTTGAATCTGAAAATTGCAAAGAAAAGACTGATTCTCCGCCAGCACTTTCATTTCCTCAAGTCATGACCAAACAAAGGAAAGTCAATCACAACTCTGAAATTTTTGAAACTTTCAAACAGGTAAGAATCAATATACCTTTGCTGGATGCTATTAAACAGGTTCTTTCCTATGCTAAATTTTTGAAATATCTATGCACTATGAAGAGGAAACTGAATGTGAAAAAGAAAGCCTTTCTAGCCGAACAAGTAAGTGTTATTCTTCAGAACAATAATGCTTTGAAATATAAAGACCCTGGTTGTCCTACAATTTCTTGCTTTATTGGAGAGTATAAAATTGAAAGAGTCTTACTTGATCTTGGAGCCATTGTGAATTTACTTCCATATTCAGTTTTTCAAAGTCTCAATCTAGGTGAGTTAAAACCAACTTCTATAACTCTTTTACTTGCCGATAGATCTATAAAAGTGCCTAGAGGAATAGTTGAAGATGTGTTAGTATAAGTCGATAAATTCATTTATCCTGTGGATTTTGTTGTCTTGGACACACAACCTGTTGAAACATGTAATTCATTTCCTTTTATTTTAGGATGTCTGTTTCTTGCAACTTCTAACACATTGATTAATTGTAGGAATGGACTCATGAAGCTATCATTTGGAAACATGACATTGGAGATGAATATTTTCAACATTTGCAAGCAACCTGGAGATGATAATGATTTACAAGAAGTAGATCATATTGACAAATTAGTTTATGATCAACTTGAATCTACTTTAAGTAAAAATGAGATGGATGAATCTGAAGATTTGCAAATGATTTATTCTGAGGAAGAAATCATAGATGAAAAACACACTAAAAATGTTGATACGGATCTTTTATCAAAAGTGACAATAAATTCGACATCTGACATCACACCAATCGATGATTACTTTCCTAAAAAATCCTTACTTTCTCTTAGTCCAATGCCTTAGTATGATAAAAATATCAATTTTCTTGTTTTATGAGATTTGCCAACTAATTGGAGTACCCAAGTGACATAACTAAAAGATTGATGTCTTCTCCCAAGTGCAGGAGTGTCGAAGTAATAAATAACCCGGCAAGATCGGGGTAAAACCACAGGGAGGTTAATTGTACAAATTATAAATAACAATAATACAACAACAATAATAATAACAACAACAACAATAATAATAGTAATAACAACAACAACAACAACAAGAATAATAATAATAATAATAATAATAATAATAAATAAAAAGAAGGAGAAGAAGAAGAAGAAGATGAGAACTTTGAGATGGAATATTAATGTAAGGATTAAACAATGATAATAACAAATGTCAAGGTTAGAGGATCCACTAATGGTATGTCAAACAAGTATAGTATAAACTCTTATTATTCAATTGGAAACCACACACAAAGGAGGTTCCAATCAGATCATAGATTGTTAACATGATTACATTAGTTATCTTATTCGATTAATGCTAATACTTGTAAATCTCGTCAAGCATTCATGATTATAACTTATGTTAACAACAAATAAAGTTCCTTTCATAGCTCAGGTGTCGGTTATACCATACAGTATGGGCTATGAAAGTGCCAAGCATTTCTTGTACCAAGTGTTATACAACATAAATCAAGATTAGTCATTTAACAAGTAAAGTATTAAAGAGTGAACAAGATAACAAATACAAAACATGTTAGTATCAAACACTAAAGTCCATATTAAGTTTACACCATACTTATTCTTACACCATTAGTGTAACCTTTTCACATTGACATAATAAACTTAGCTAGACATAATGACCTTTTCACCTTGACATAATAAACTTAGCTAAACATAATGAAAGAAAGAAAAATAAATAAACAAAATAAGAACATAAATAAGATAAAAGTTAACTAAGTAAATGAAAGGCAATGAAAGGCATAAACTTGATATTAATGAAAGCAAAGCATAAACATTATAAAAAATATAAAGAGAGAAAGTGACACGACTAAAAGGTTAATGTCTTCTCCCAAGTGTAGGAGTGTCGAAGTAATAAATAACCCGGCAAGACCGGGGTCGAACCACAGGGAGGTTAATTGTACAAATTATAAACAACAATTATAAACAACAATAATAGCAATAATAACAACAACAACAACAACAGTAGTAGTAATAGTA
>NW_011500538.1:89826-103360 GCF_000495115.2 Populus euphratica
ATAATAATAATAATAATAATAATAATAATAATAATAATAATAATAATAATAATAATAATAATAGTAGTAGTAGTAGTAGTAGTGACACGATCAAAGAGTTGATGTCTTATCCCAAGTGCAGGAGTGTCAAAGTAAAATAACCCGGCAAGACCAGGGTCGAACCACAGGGAGGTGAATTATATAAATTACAAATAAAGAAAAAGAGTTGAAGAGAATAATAACAGAAAAAGAGTTGAAGAAAGTTTTGGGATGTGATATTGATGTAAGGATTAAACAATAACAAAACATATGTCAAGGTTATAGGATTGACTAATGGTATTTCAAATAAATATAATATAAACTCTTTTTATTACTCAACTAGAAACCACACACAAAGGAGATTCTAATCGGATGATTTCTCGTTATTAGTTCATTATAAATTACTAACATGATCATATTAATTATCTTATCTAAGTAGTACCATACTTATAAATATCATCAAGCATTCATGTTGCTAGTTTATGTTAACAACAAATCAAGTTCCTATCATAATAACGATGTCGGCCGAAAACTATGAAGGATCAAGCATTTGATGTACCAAATATTATACAACACAAATCTAAATTAAACATTTAATAAGCAAGGTATTAAGAATTAGTAAGATAAAAAGATAAAACATGTTAATAACAATCTTTCTTGGATATAAACATTTAAAGCTCATGTTGAGTTTATATTATACCTATTCTAACACCATTAGAGAAACCTTTTCACCTGACATAATTAACTTAGCTAAACATTAAGAAGGAGAAAAACATAAATAAACAATATAAGAACATAAACATAATATAAGCTAACTAAGTATAGGAAAGGAAATGAAAGAGCATAAATAAGAGATTACTATAACATAAAAGAAAACTTGAACATTACAAAGATATAGAGAGAAAGCAAGAAGATAACTTTGATCTGAAAATTAATATGACTAAATACATGGACAATGCCTCCTTTTATAGGCTAAGTTTCAGAACTATTGATTGATTGAAGAATTGGTGGGCATCCATTGATTTGGTGGCTGGTTTTTGACATTAATGGCTGCTGGTTTTTTGATATTGTGGGCTGATTTTTGATATTGTTGGCTGGCCAAAACGTCATCGCTCACATCAGAATTATAGCCAACTGAATTATGGAAGTTGTGGGCAATTGTCTCAGCTTTCCATCAAAAAAAACCAGAGCTCATTTGGACTTCTAGAACTCAAGATATGAGCCAAAAACCGAATAGTGCTTGAGCTGGAGGACAGCTTCCGACGTCTTTGTTGTTGCTAAGATTTGGGCTTGAAAACAGCAGAACTAAGTCTTTGACTTCATATGAAAGTTGTAGGTCTATGTCTTACCTTTCCATCGATATAAAATGAACCTAAATCTGATATCTACAGCTCCAGATATGATTAAATTACTGAACGGTGTTCGAGTTTGGAATGCACCAGCAACACCTTGCTAAGTTTGGCCTTCTTTTTATCCTTTCAATTTCAATCCTTAAACTCATCAATCAATCCTTTTATTTATGTGATAGACCTGCATTTAGGATGAACATTTACCATGAATTAAAGGTATATTATATTTTTAGACTTGCTAATATAAAACATGCTTTTGTTAAGGAATTTAATAATACTTTAGGTGCAATATGATGACATAAATCCTTAATGAGAATGCACTTTTAAGTACTAATCACACCCCCCAACTAGCTTATTACTAGTCCCTAGTAATCAAAGCATTAAAATATAAAACTAATTTGCAAATACCACAAAGCAAGGCATTCATCATTTAACTTCTATTAATCTATCCAGATAAACAAACTCTCATTAAATTTATATATTTGCTTAATACCTCTTAAACAAAAATTAGTAAACCTTCTTTCGGTGCTCAATAAATCAAAACATAGCTATGGAGCTTTTCATGGAAGAAAACAAAATTTTTGTTCTAATGTTTAAAGTTAACTTCCTTGGGTTAGGATTGTTATCTTTTTTTTTTCTTTTTTTTTCTTTTTTTTTATAAGCAAGAATTTATAGCACAATGTATCCTAAACCCATGTAACGAGCTTTCGGCTAATGACTCCCAGACCAGTTGGTCTTAAGGCATCAGGTGTTGAGACACCCCTACGAGCTTAGTAACTCGGGTTGCAAATACTGATATGTAGATAGTGTAGTGTTTGATTCCCTTAAGCTTTCTCCTCAACCCATGTAACAAGCACTGGGCCAATAACTCCCAAGTCAGTTAACTTTAGGGTACTAGGTGTTCAAACACCCCTTCGGGCTTATTTGCTTAAGTCAAGGAGGCTACGAAACCAAACTTATCTACTTTGTTTTTTTTTTTCTTTTTATTATTATTATTTTTTTGTTTTTTTTTTTTTTTTTTTCTTTTTTTTATTATTATTTTTTTTTTTTTTTTTTTTTTTTTTTTTTTTTTTTTTTTTTTTTTTTTTTTTTTTTTTTTTTGCATATTATATACTATCCCTTTCCCTTAGTTGTTACCTTTAACAAAAGAACACAAATAATGTAATAATCCAATGTGCAACCCACAATCATATGTTCGAGTGTGTGTGTGAAAATGAAGGTTTAGAAATACTTGTTAGATGAGCATATAAACAGAATCTATAGATAACAATCCAAAAGTTTGTAAACCTGAATATTTCAAGAAGTATTATAATAGACCTTGTTAAGAATGTTTACTAAGATGCGTCTCAAGAGTCACTAAAGTTCCTCCGTTACTCTGCCATCCTAGTAACAATAGTTTTTGCAAATGGTTTAAATAATAAAGAATACAGTTACTTAATAACAAATTTTTTTTTTTTTAATATCAACTACTACCCTCTCCCCCCAACCAAAACGAGACATTGTCCTCAATGTTCTAAGCAAAAAGATAGAGTGTAGAAGATATCACCTGAAACAGCGACTATTGACAAACCTGAAATACACTAAAACAAATATAAGAAACAACAAAACACAAATATTATGCTATTAATAAAACCAAAAGACACAATTTTTCACAAACTAAGGCTCAAATCCAATTTAAGCTTTTTACGGCGTTTCATGCTTGACCAATTGAGTTGACTCATGGAGGGATCAATTACAGGGATGAAAGATTGTAGTTGGTCAATCAATTGTTCAGCAGTAGCAGCAGAGATTATGATTTGTCGTGCCGAAGATGTTAGAAATTCCTGTTCCACAGCTTGATCAAGAAAAGACAACAAATTATTATAAAAACCATTAACATTTAACAAACCTATAGGTTTATGGTGAATGTGCAGTTGGGCCCAAGAGGAAATATGAAAGATCTCTTCCAATGTACCCAGACCACCTGGTAAGGCAATGAAGGCATCAGCATGGTTAAACATTGTATTCATTCTATCAGACATTGTGGAGACCTGTAATTCCTCTCCAATTGTTTTTCCAATGATGTCCCCTTCGGCTAAAGCTTTAGGGACAACCCCTAAAACTTGACTGCCTCCTACAAATGCAGCTATTGAAACACCCCCCATTAACCCAAGATTGCCTCCCCCATACACTAAATGAATCTTTCTCTCAGCTAGTACCCGACCAAGATGATTTGCTGATTCTAAAAACTCCTTTTCTTTCCTAGGACTAGATCCACCAAAAACACAAATAGTTTTTATTTTAGAAATAGAGGAACTCGCCATTTCTACACACTTCTATATATGCTGAATGAATGGGTTGAGTAGAAATGATGGGAAGGAAGAGAAGATTTTATAGATGAAAAATTGAAAATGCAAAGCATACCACCTATATGTAGGCTAGTTGAAGTCTCACTCTCTCTCTCTTTCTTTTTTATTTATTTATTTATTATTATTATTATTATTATTATTATTATTATATATAAAAAAACAAATATGTATGTACAGTTTTATGTCCAAGAACGACTTAAACGCCCTCTATGGGTCGGGGATAGGCTTCCCATCCAATTTTCTTAAAAACTGGCAAACAGGGTCTTTTTTAGTCAGATTCCCAAGACTAAGTCGATCATGTTCTTTATGAAAATGAGGCCATAAATCATGAATTGCACGATGCATATCTCCACTAGGATGCGTCTCAAGAGTTAATAGAAGATTATCTAATGACTCCTTACTTAGGCCATCCTTAATGAATTGTATTTTATCTTCACGGTTTATAGATACCATTCCTAAAGAATGACATTTTGCATTACAAGTCCATCTGGCACATCGGTGACAGACTTTTAGTCGTTTTGCACGACGTTTCTTTGCAAAAGTGCTTTTACCTGTCCCAGGCATGTATGAAATAAAAGAGTTGGAAGACTCACCTGATAATCGGATCTTTGCTTCAATTATCCAGCGAATATCTTCAGGAATTCCACGGTTCATTAACAACCTCAATCTTTCACACCTAGTACGGTAAATTTTTGTAATCGCATTCTGAGGCAGAGCAGGAAAATACTTTTTCAATTTTGCAAGAGTGGTGTCCATTTTTGTTTTGTTTTGTTTTTAAAGACAAGTGAAGAAGAGATGTAAAGAAAAGAGAAGGAACAAAGAATTGAACAAATATACACAAAGATATCAATTATCATGGGAAACTGAAAGAACCGACTTTAGAGTCACGGAGTACCGTTATCCGCCATTTGACCGGGGTTGGAGAAAGACTAGCAAAACAAAAGTCACACCAAAAAAAAACACAAAAAAAATATGAGAAAAACAAAATAATCAACATTCATATACAGGATCAGTCAAACCAATGGATTCATTTTTACTAGAAAAATTATCAAAGTAAGCTTTCAAACGATGTCCATTGACCTTGAAAACATTACCATTCTTTGGATTCTTAATATCAAAGGCCCCATAAGGATATACATGTTTCACAACAAATGGACCGCTCCATCTTGATCTTAGCTTTCCAGGAAATAAATGGAGTCGAGAATTATAAAGCAAAACTTTTTGACCAACATCAAATGTTTTTCTCAAGATTCTTTTATCATGAAAGTCTTTGATTCTTGCTTTATGAATTTTTGAATTCTCATATGCATCATTTCATATTTCTTCAAGCTCATTTATTTGTAACTTTCGCAGCTGACTTGCATCATCCAGGTTTGAATTGAAAGTTTTAATAGCCCAATAAGCTTTGTATTCAAGTTCCACAGGCAAATGACAAGGTTTTCCATACACCAACCTATAAGGTGACATACCTAATGATGTTTTAAAAGCAGTTCGATAGGCCCATAGTGCATCATTAAGTCTTAAAGACCAGTCCTTTCGATTAGGGTTTACTGTTTTTTCCAAGATTTGTTTGATCTCCCTATTAGCAAGTTCTACTTGTCCATTTGTCTGGGGGTGATAAGGGGTGGCAACTTTGTGTGTGATTCCATATTTCTTCATTAAAGACTCAAATGGCTTGTTACAGAAATGTGTTCCACCATCACTTATCATGGCCCGAGGGATTCCAAATCGACTCAAAATGTTTTCTTTCAAAAACTTAATGATTGTTTTATGATCATTGTTATGACTTGGAATTGCTTCTATCCATTTTGAAACATAGTCTACTGCGACTAATATGTACACAAAACCAAATGATGGAGGAAATGGACCCATAAAATCTATACCCCAACAGTCAAATATTTCAATGACAAGAATAGTACTTAAAGGCATCATGTGACATTTTGAAAGAGATCCTAACTTTTGACAATTTTCACAAGTCTTGCAGAATGCATGCGTGTCCTTGAACATGGTGGGCCAATAAAATCCACATTGTAAGATTTTTGCAGCTGTCTTTTTTGACGAAAAGTGACCCCCACATGCCTCAGAATGACAAAATTTAATGACATTACTTACCTCATTGTCGGGAATGCATCTTCGAAATATTTGATCAGGACAATATTTGAATAAATAAGGGTCATCCCAATAAAAGTTCTTCACTTCGTTCAAGAACTTTCTTTTATCTTGGGTACTCCAATGAGCTGGTAATTGTCCTGAAACAAGAAAATTAACAATATTAGCAAACCAAGGCATTGTAGTGACAGAAAGTAAAGATTCATCAGGAAAGTAGTCATTGATTGGTGTGATGTCAGATTTCGAATCAGTTGTCAATCTTGACAAATGATCCGCGACAACATTTTCGGTGCCTTTCTTATCCTTGATTGTGATATCGAATTCTTGAAGTAACAAAATCCACCGCACCAATCTAGCTTTAGAATCCTTCTTAGAAAGAAGATATTTCAATGCTGCATGATCGCTAAAAACAATAACAGGTGAGCCAACAAGATAAGATCTGAATTTTTCACATGCAAATACTACAGCAAGTAATTCTTTTTCAGTGGTTGTGTAGTTTATTTGAGCACTATTTAAAGTTTTACTTGCATAGTAAATCACATAGGGTTTCTTATCTTTTCTTTGTCCTAAAACAGCACCCACGGCATAATCACTAGCATCACACATTATTTCAAAAGGTAATGACCAATCAGGAGGTTGAATGACAGGAGCAGATGTAAGCAGGTTTTTAAGTTTAACAAAGGCTTCTTCACAATATTCAGTCCATTCAAAAACATTATCCTTTGTTAGAAGGTTACACAATGGCTTAGATATTATACTAAAATCTTTGATAAACCTTCTATAAAAACCAGCATGTCCTAAAAATGATCTAACATTTTTAACAGATTTTGGTGTTGGCAAGTTGGCAATTAACTCAATTTTAGATTTATCAACCTCAATTCCTATTGATGAAACAATGTGACCAAGTACAATGTCGTTTGTTACCATAAAATGACATTTTTCCCAATTCAACACAAGATTCTTCTCTTCACACCTGTTCAAAACCTTTTCCAAATTAGTTAAACAATTATCAAATGAATCACCAAAAACAGAAAAATCATCCATAAAAATCTCAAGAAAAAGTTCAACCATATCACTGAATATGCTAAGCATGCATCTTTGAAACGTGGCTGGTGCATTACATAATCCAAAAGGCATCCTTCGGTATGCAAATGTACCAAATGGACATGTGAAAGTAGTTTTCTCTTGATCTTCAAATGCAATTTCAATTTGGTTGTAACTTGAATAACCATCTAGAAAACAATAAAATTCATGACCTGCAACTCTTTCTAGAATTTGATCCATGAAAGGTAAAGGAAAGTGATCTTTTCTAGTCATTGAATTGAGTTTCCTATAGTCAATGCACATGCGCCAACCAGTAATAGTCCTCGTTGGAATTAACTCATTTTTCTCATTTGTTATCACAGTAACTCCAGACTTTTTAGGTACAACTTGGGTAGGACTTACCCATTTGCTATCAGAAATAGGATAAATGATTCCATTATCTAGAAGTTTAATGACTTCATTCCTCACTACTTCTTTCATATTAGGATTAAGCCTTCGTTGCATTTCTCTAAAGGGTTTAGCATTTTCCTCCAAATAAATCTTGTGTGTGCAAATCAAAGGACTAATTCCTTTTATGTCAGCTATGGTCCATCCTAATGCATTTTTGTGCATTTTCAAAGTTTGTAATAACTTACCTTCTTGATGAACATTAAGTTTGGAAGAAATTATTACCGGAAAAGTTTCATTTTCTCCCAAAAATGAGTATTTGAGATTACATGGCAATGGCTTCAAATCAGGTTTTGGTGGTTGAACACTTGAAGGTATGGACCCAATTGATCGTGGTGGCAATTCCTCAATTTTTGGTCTCCAAATATTTGCCTTTGATTCTTCCTGAAAACAAACCATTTGCAAATCTTCAGATTCATTAAACTCAGTTTCATTGGAAGAATTTTCAAATTGATCGTAAATTATTTTTTCAATAAAATCTACTTCCTGTAAATCATTATCATCTCCAGGTTGCTTGCAAATATTAAAAACATTCATTTTCAATGTCATGTTTCCAAAAGATAACTTCATCACTCCATTCCTACAATTAATCAATGCATTAGAAGTTGCAAGAAATGGACGTCCTAAAATAACAGGAATTGAATTGCATGCTTCAACAGGTTGTGTATCCAAGACAATAAAATCCACAGGAAAGATGAATTTATCAACTTGTACTAACACATCTTCAACTATTCCTCTAGGTATTTTTATAGATCTATCAGCAAGTAAAAGAGTAACAGAAGTAGGTTTTAACTCACCTAGATTGAGACTTTGAAAAACCGAATATGGAAGTAAATTCACACTAGCTCCAAGATCAAGTAAAGCTCTGTCAATTTTATGTTCTCCAATAAAGCAAGAAATTGTAGGACAACCAGGGTCTTTATATTTCAAAGCATTATTATTTTGAAGAATGGCACTTACTTGTTCGGCTAAGAAGGCTTTCTTTTTCACATTCAATTTTCTCTTTACAGTGCATAGATCTTTCAAAAATTTAGCATAAGATGGTACCTGTTTAATAGCATCTAGCAAAGGTATATTAATCCTTACCTGTTTGAAAGTTTCAAAGATTTCAGAATTGTGATTGACTTTCCTTTGTTTGGTCATGGCATGAGGAAATGGAAGTGCTGGTGGGGAATCAGTCTCTTCTTTGCAATGATCAGGTTCAACCATTTCCTTACCCTTGGAGACTAACTCACCTTCTTTCTCACAAGGTTCAAGAATGGGTTTTTTAATAACCTTACCACTGCGGAGAGTAGTGACTGATTTGACTTGATCCAGATGTTGGCTTCCGGAATTGCTTGTACTTGAATTGTATTGCCCCTTGGGATTTTGCTGGGGTTGAGATGGAAACTTACCTTTCTCCTGAAAACTAAGAGCAGATGTGAACTTTGCAAGAGTATCTTTCAAATCAGCCATGGTTTGAGCATTTTGAGTGTTGATTGTCTCTTGCTTTTCAATAAATGCATGTAATGTTTCTTCAAGATTTCTTCTAGGAAGGGGAATATAAGGAGGTGCATATCCATGAGAATTTTGAAAATTATGTTGTGTTTGAAATGGTGGCTGTGAAGTTTTTGCATTATTGTTACCACTCTTCCAACTGAAATTTGGGTGATTTCTCCAATCAGGGTTGTACGTTTGTGAGTACGGGTTATGACTTGGTCTTTGGAAACTATTTAAAGCATTGGCTTGTTCATGGAGACATTCCTTAAAAGAAGGCAACGTGGGACAATCATTGGTTGAGTGTTCATTAGTTTCACAAATTTGACACACAATTTCTTGAACAGATTTTAATTGACCGCTCTTTTTTAATTCTAGTGCCTCAATTTTTCTAGCTAAAGATGCAAATTTGGCTTGAAGGTCATGATTTTCCCTAAGGCTATACATGCCTCCATTAGATGTATGAAGTTGAGTTTTACCTGGTGCCTCACAAGTACCTGTGGTGTCCTAATTTTGAGCATTTTCAGCTAGCAAGTCTAAGTACTCCATTGCTTCATCAGGGTCTTTATTTTCAAAAGTTCCATTGCACATCAATTCCACCATTTGCCTATCTTTAGGTGTTAACCCTTCATAAAATTGTGAAACCAATCTCCATGTTTCAAAACCATGATGAGGACAAGTATTAAGCAAGTCTTTATATCTATCCCAACATTTGTAAAATGTTTCTCCTGGTTTTTGAGTAAAAGTGGTGATTTGTCTTTTGAAAGAGTTTGTTCTATGAGAAGGGAAAAATTTCTTTAAAAACTGTTGTTGCATTTCATCCTAAGCATGAATGGATCCTGACCTAATATTTTGTAGCCATGTTTTAGCTTTATCTTTTAACGAAAAAGGAAAAAGCTTTAATCTGATGGTGTTCATGCTACAATTTAAGTCATTATAAGTGTTACAAACTTCTTCAAATTCTCTTAAGTGCAAGTATGGATTTTCTAATTCTAAGCCATGAAAAGTGGGTAAAAGTTGAATAATACCTGGCTTAAAATTAAAATGAGATGCATCAGGAGGAAAAACAATACATGATGGTGCACTTGTTCTTGTTGGATTCATATGATCTCTAAGTGTTCTAACACGATTATTCTCATTATTCTCATTATGAATCATTGGTTATCTTCTTCGGCCATGTTTTCTAAAGAAAATGAGGATTTTCTAGAAAGTCTACCACTTAATGTACGTGTCCAAACTCTCATGCAAATACAAAAGAAAAGAAAAAAAAAGAAACAACAATTAGAAAAACAAATAAAAGTGAAAATAAAATATTTAATTTATACAAGAACATACCTCCCCGGCAACGGCGCCAAAAACTTGACACGATCAAAGAGTTGATGTCTTATCCCAAGTGCAGGAGTGTCAAAGTAAAATAACCCGGCAAGACCGGGGTCGAACCACAGGAAGGTGAATTATATAAATTACAAATAAAGAAAAAGATTTGAAGAGAATAATAACAGAAAAAGAGTTGAAGAAAGTTTTGGGATGTGATATTGATGTAAGGATTAAACAATAACAAAACATATGTCAAGGTTATAGGATTCACTAATGGTATTTCAAATAAATATAATATAAACTCTTTTTATTACTCAACTAGAAACCACACACAAAGGAGGTTCTAATCGGATGATTTCTCGTTATTAGCTCATTATAAATTACTAACATGATCATATTAATTATCTTATCTAAGTAATACCATACTTATAAATATCATCAAGCATTCATGTTGCTAGTTTATGTTAACAACAAATCAAGTTCCTATCATAATAACGATGTCGGCCGAAGACTATGAAGGATCAAGCATTTGATGTACCAAATATTATACAACACAAATCTAAATTAACCATTTAATAAGCAAGGTATTAAGAATTAGTAAGATAGAAAGATAAAACATGTTAACAATAATCTTTCTTGGATATAAACATTTAAAGCCCATGTTGAGTTTATATTATACCTATTCTAACACCATTAGAGAAACCTTTTCACCTTGACATAATTAACTTAGCTAAACACTAAGAAGGAGAAAAACATAAATAAGTAATATAAGAACATAAACATAATATAAGCTAACTAAGTATAGGAAATGAAATGAAAGAGCATAAACAAGAGATTACTATAGCATGAAAGAAAACTTGAACATTACAAAGATGTAGAGAGAAAGCAAGAAGATAACTTTGATCTGAAAATTAATATGACTAAATACATGGAAAATGCCTCCTTTTATAGGCTAAGTTTCAGAACTATTGATTGATTGAAGAATTGGTGGGCATCCATTGATTTGGTGGCTGGTTTTTGACATTAATGGCTGCTGGTTTTTTTGATATTATGGGTTGATTATTGATATTGTTGGCTGGCCAAAACGTCATTGCTCACATCAGAATTATAGCCAACTGAATTGTGGAAGCTGTGGGCAATTGTCTCAGATTTCCATAAAAAAAAAAAACCAGAGCTCATTTGGACTTCTAGAACTCAAGATATGAGCCAAAAACCGAATAGTGCTTGAGCTGCAGGACAGCTTCCGACGTCTTTGTTGTTGCTAATATTTGAGCTTGAAAACGGCAGAACTGAGTCTTTGAGTTCATATAAAAGTTGTAGGTCTATGTCTTACCTTTCCATCGATATAAAATGGACCTAAATCTGATATCTATAGCTCCAAATATGATCAAATTACTGAAAGGTATTCGAGTTTGGAATGCACCAGCAACACTTTGCTAAGTTTGGCCTTCTTTTTATCCTTTCAATTTCAATCCTTAAACTCATCAATCAATCCTTTTATTTATGTGATAGACCTGCATTTAGGATGAATATTTACCTTGAATTAAAGGTATATTATATTTTTAGACTTGCTAATATAAAACATGCTTTTGTTAGGGAATTTAATGATACTTTAGGTGCAATATGATGACATAAATCCTTAATGAGAATGCACTTTTAAGTACTAATCAATGGTCCACCTGAAAAAATAGTGACTGATAATGTATAGAATTTCAATGGAAAAGCAATAATGGAGCTCTATACAAAATGAAAAATCAAGCATTCAAATTCCCCATACAGGCCGAAGATGAATGGTGCTGTGGAAGCTGCCAATAAAAATATCAAGAAAATTATTTAGAAAATGGTAGTCACTTACAAAGATTACTATAAGATGTTACCATTTGCTGTCCATACATATCGCACTGCAATGAGAACCTCGACAAGAGCCACTCCATACTCCATATTCTTTAGTATATGGGATGGAGGCAGTGATGCCTTTGGAAGTAGAAATTCCCTCGTTAAGGGTGTTGATGGATTCAGAACTAGAAGAAGTTGAGTGGGCCAAAGTGAGATATGAACAACTAAATATGATCAGTGAAAAGAGGTAGCTGCAATATGTCATCATCAGCTTTACTAGAAAAGGATGGCCAAAGCATATGATAAGAAGGTTAGACCTTGTATCTTCCAAGAAGGAGATTTGGTACTAAAGAAGCTTTTAGCTTTACCAGGGGAAAATCTAAGCAAATGGGCTCCAAATTATGAAGGTCTTTATGCAGTGAAGAAGGCTTTCTCGGAAGGAGCTTTACAGTTGTCCAGAATGGATGGAGAAGATCTAGCCAGATGACACGACCAAAAGATTGATGTCTTCTCCCAAGTGCAGAAGTGTCAAAGTAATAAATAACCCGGTAAGACCAGGGTCGAACCATAGGGAGGTTAATTGTATAAATTATAAACAATAATTATAAACAATAACAATAGTAACAACAACAACAATAATATTAGTAGTAATAATAATAATAATAGTACTAATAGTAGTAGTAGTAGTAGTTGTTGTTGTAGTATTAAATAGTAGTAATAATAAAGAAGAAGAAGAAGAAGAAGTTGATAAGAACATTGAGATAAAAGATTAACGTAAGGATTAAACAATGATAATAGCATATGTCAAGGTTAGAGGATCCACTAATGGTATGTCAAACAAGTATAATATAAACTCTTATTATTCAATTGGAAACCACATATAAAGGAGGTTCCAATTAGATTATAAATTGTTAACATGATTATATTAGTCATCTTATTCAATTAATGCTAATACTTGTAAATCTTGTCAGGCATTCATGATTATAACTTATGTTAACAACAAATCAAGTTCCTTTCATAGCTTAGGTGTCGCTTATACCATACATTATGGGTTATGAAAGTGCCAAGCATTTGTTGTATGACACGACTAAAAGATTGATGTCTTCTCCCAAGTGCAAGAGTGTCGAAGTAATAAATAACCCGACAAGACCGGGGTCGAACCACAGGGAGGTTAATTGTACAAATTATAAATAATAATAATACAACAACAACAACAACAACAACAATAATAATAAAGAAAAAGAAGGAGAAGAAGAAGAAGAAGATAAGAACTTTGAGATGGAATATTAATGTAACGATTAAACAATGATAATAACAAATGTCAAGGTTAGAGGATCCACTAATGGTATGTCAAACAAGTATAGTATAAACTCTTATTATTCAATTGGAAACCACACACAAAGGAGGTTCCAATCAGATTATAGATTGTTAACATGATTACATTAGTCATCTTATTCGATTAATGCTAATACTTGTAAATCTCGTCAAGCATTCATGATTATAACTTATGTTAACAACAAATCAAGTTCCTTTCATAGCTCAGGTGTCGATTATACCATACAATATGGGCTATGAAAGTGCCAAGCATTT
>NW_011500538.1:103477-113573 GCF_000495115.2 Populus euphratica
CAAACATTAAAGTTCATATTAAGTTTACATTATACTTATTCTTACACCATTAGTGTAACCTTTTCACCTTGACATAATAAACTTAGCTAAACATAATAAAAGAAAGAAAAATAAATAAACAAAACAAGAATATAAACAAGATAAAAGTTAACTAAGTAAAGGAAAGGAAATGAAAGGCATAAACTTGATATTAATGAAAGCAAAGCATAAGCAATACAAAAAAAATAGAAAGAGAGAAAGCAAAAACATGATCTTGATCTGGAAACCAAGATGCCTAAATGCATGACAAATGCCTCCTTTTATAGGCCAAAATTGGGAACTATTGATTTGATGATTAATTGATGAGTGGGTGACCAACTCTTGACTTGGTGACAATCCTTATCTTCTATTGTCTGCCCAAAACGTCATTGATAACGTCAAAATTGAAGCCACTTGAAACATGAAAGTTGTAGGAAATTGTCTCAGCTTTCTTGTGTAAAAAATTTAGATCATTTGGACTTCTAGAACTCCAGATATGGCCAAAATACTGAATAGATCTTGGGCTGGAGGACAGATTCGGGCTTCTTTGTTGTTGCTCCAATTTGAACTTCAAAATGGCCTTTTTAGATCTTGGGCTCCATAAGAAAGTTGTAGGCCTATATCTAGCCTTTCCATCCATATAAAGTAGACCTAAATCTGAGTTTGGCCATCTCTTTGTCCTTTCAATTTCAATTCTTAAATTTATCAATCAATCCTTTCATTTATGTGATAGGCTTGTATTTAAAATGAACATTTACTATAAATTAAAGGTATCTTATATTATTAGATATATTATTATAAAACATGCTTTAGTTAAGGAGTTATTGATACTTTAAGAGCAAAATGATGATATAAAACCATGATAAAAATGCACTTTTAAATACTAATCACACCCCCCAACCAGCTTATTACTAGTCCCTAGTAATCAAAGCGTTAAAATAGAAAAACAATTTGTAAATTCCACAAAGCAATGTATTCATCATTTAACTTCCATTAATCTATCCAGATAAACAAACTCTCATTAAATTTATATATCTGCTCAATACCTCTTAACAAGATATTAATAAACCTTTCTTTTGTGCTTAATTTATGAACACATAATTATGGGGTTTTTCTTGGAAGAAAACAAAATTTTTGTTTTAATATTTAAGGTTAACTTCCTTGGGTTGAGATTATTATTTTTGTCTTTTTTTTTTCTTTTATATATATATACATATAACTTAAAACACCATGCATCTTTAACCCATGTAACGAGCTTTCAGCTAATAAGTCCCAGACTAGTTGGTCTTAGGGCATTAGGTGTTTAGACACCCCTACGAGCTTAGTAACTCGGGTCATAGATACTGATATGTAGATAGTGCAATATTTGATTCCCTTAAGCTTTTCTCCTTAACCCATGTAACAAGCGTTGGGCCAAGAGCTCCCAAGTCAGTTGACTTTAGGGTATTAGGTGTTAAAACACCCCTTCGGGCTTAATTGCTTAGGTTAGGGAGGCTACGAAACCAAACTTATCTACATTTTTATTATCATCATTTTTTTTCTTTTTTTTTTCTTTTTTTTTTAATTATATACTATCCCTTTCCCTTAGTTGTTACCTTCAACAAAAGAACATAAATAATGTAATAATCCAATATGCAACCCACAATCATATGTTAAAGTGTGTGTGTGTAAATTAAGGTTTAAGAATACATGTTAAATAAGTATATGAGCAGAATTAAGTGATAACAATGCGAGAGTTTATAAATCTGAATATTTCAAGAAGCATTATGATAGACCTTATTAAGAATGGTTACTAAGATGCGTCTCAAGAGTCACTTTAACAAAAGAGCTCCTTTACTCTGTCATCCTAGTAACAACAATTTTGCATATGCTTTATGAAATGGAAAACAATTTTTTTTTTTATATCAACTACTACCCTCCCCCCCCAACCAAAACAAGACATTGTCCTCAATGTTCTAAGATAGAAAGATAGAGTATAGAAGATATCACCTGAAATAACGAACATTAACAAACCTGAAACACACTGAAACAAATATAAGAAACAACAAAACATAATAATAAAATCAAAAGACATAAAGATTCACAAATGAAGGCTCAAATCTAATTTAAGCTTTTTACGGCTTTCCTTAGATGACCAATTTATGCGACTCATGGAGGGATCAATCATAGGAATGAAAGATTGTAGTTGGTCAATCAATTGTTCAGCAGTAGCAGCAGAGATTATGATTTGTCGTGTAAAAGATGTTAGAAATTCCTGTTCCATAGCATGATCAAGAAAAGACAACAACTTATCATAATAACCATTAACATTTAGCAAACCTATAAGTTTATGGTGAATGTGCAGTTGGCCCCAAGAGGAAATATGAAAGATCTTTTCCAATGTGCCTAAACCACCTGGTAAAGTAATGAAGGCATTAGCATGGTTAAACATTGCATTCATTCGAGCCGACATTGTGGAGACCTGAAGTTCCTCTCCAATTGTTTTTCCAATGATATCCCCTTGTGCCAAAGCTTCAGGGACAACCCCCAAAACTTGACTACCTCCTAAAAATACAGCTATTGACACACCTCCCATTAACCCCAGATTGCCTCCCCCATACACTAAATGAATCTTTCTCTCAGCTAGCACCTGACCAAGATGATTTGCTGATTCTAAAAACTCATTTTCTTTCCCAAGACTAGATCCACAAAAAACACAAATATTTCTTATTTGATGACCTGAGGAACTTGCCATTTCTACACACTTCTATATTTGATGAATGTATGGGTTGAGTGGAAATGAAGGGAAGGAAGAGAGGATTTTATAGATGAGAAATTAAAAAAGCAATCATACCACCTATATGTAGGCCAGCTGGAGTCTCACACACTCTCTCTCTCTCTCTCTCCATTTATTTATTTATTTTTGAAAAAGCATGTGTATGTACAGGTAGTTGTGACTGTGACTCACATCTTCCCTTGGTTTTACATCCAAGAACGGCTTAAACGCTCTCTATGGGTCGAGGATAGGCTTCCCATCCAGTTTTATTAAAAACTGGCAAACAGGGTCTTTTTTAGTCAGATTCCAAAGACTATGCCAAGCATGTTCTTTATGAAAATGGGTTCATAAGTCATGAATTGCACGATGCTTATCTCGACTATGATGAGACTTAAGAGTCAATAGAAGATTATCTAAAGACTCTTTGTGTTTAGAAATAAATCCCACTTTTTGACAATTTTCACAGGTTTTGCGGAATGCATGTGATTCCTTGAATATGGTGGGCCAATAAAATCCGCTTTGTAAGATTTCTACAGTCCTCTTTTCTGACGAGAAATGATCCCTACATGCCTTAGAGTAACAAAATTTAATGAAATTACTTACCTCATTGTCGGGAATGTATTTTTGAAATATTTGATCAGGACAATTGTTGAATAAGTAAGGGTCATCCCAATAAAAATTTTGCACATTGCTCAAAAATTTTCTTTTGTCTTCAGTACTCCAGTGAGCTGGCAAAAATCCTAAAGTAAGAAAAATGATATTTTTAGCAAACCAAGGCATTGAACTAAGAGAAAGTAGAGATTTATCAGGAAAGTAATCATCGATTGGTGTGATGTCAGGTGTCGAATCTGTTGTCACTTATGATAAAAGATCCGCATTAACATTTTTGGTGCCTTTTTCATCCTCAATTTCTTCCTGATTGGTCATGGCATGAGAAAATGGAAGTGCTGGAGGGGAATCAGTCTTTTCTTTGCAATGTTCATATTCAACCCCTTCCTTACCCTTAGAGATTGACTCATAATCTTTCTCACAAGGTTCAAGAATTGGTTTGTGAATAACGTTACCACTATAAAAAGTGATGACTGATTTGACTTGATCCATGTGTTGACTTCCAAAACTACTTGCATTTGCATTGTATTGCCCCCTGGGATTTTGCTGTGGTTGAGATGGTAACTTACCTTGCTCTTGAAAACTGAGAGTAGATGTGAATTTTGGAAGAGTGTCTTTAAAATATGTTATGCTTTGAGTAAGTTGAGTGTTGATTGTCTCTTGCTTTTCAATGAATGCATACAAAGTTTCCTCAAAATTTCTTGTAGGAGGTAGAGCATAAGGAGGTGCATATCCATAAGAATTTTGGAAATTATGGTGTGCTTGAAACTGTGGTGGTGAAGTTTGTGTTTTGTCATTATCACTCTTCCAACTGAAATTTGGATAATTTCTCCATCCATATAAAGTAGACCAAATCTGAGATCTACAGCTCTAGATATGATCCAATTACTGAACAGTGTTCCGGTTTGGACTGCACCGACATCTCTTTTCTAAGTTTGGCCATCTCTTTATGTGATAGGCCTGCATTTAAAATGAACATTTACCACAAATTAAAGGTATCTTATATTATTAGATATACTATTATAAAACATGCTTTAGTTAAAGAGTTATTGATACTTCAAGTGCAAAATGATAATATAAAACCTTGATAGAAATACACTTGATGATATAAAACCATGATAAAAATGCACTTTTAAGTACTAATCATTGTACCAAGTGTTATACAACATAAATCTAGATTAGTCATTTAATAAGCAAAGTATTAAAAAATAAACAAGATAACAAATACAAAACATGTTAGTATCAAACATTAAAGTCCATATTAAGTTTACATTATACTTATTCTTACACCATTAGTGTAACTTTTTCACCTTGACATAATAAACTTAGCTAAACATAATGAAATAAAGAAAAATAATTAAACAAAATAAGAACATAAAGAAGATAAAAGTTAACTAAGTAAAGGAAAGGAAATGAAAGACATAAACTTGATATTAATGAAAGCAAAACATAAGCAATACAAAAAATACAAAGACAGAAAGCAAGAGCATGATCTTGATCTGGAAACCAAGATGCCTAAATGCATGGAAAATGCCTCCTTTTATAGGCCAAAATTAGGAACTATTGATTTGATGACTAATTGATGAGTGGGTGACCAACTCTTGACTTGGTAACAATACTTATCTTCTCTTGTCTGCCCAAAACATCATTGATAATGTTAAAATTGGAACCACTTGAATTAAAGTCTGTAGCTCCTCAACGAAGGTAGGTCAGCTAAGCCACTAAGGAAGAGTTTTGAATCAATATCTACTATCTGCCTAATGTTCATAACCATGTCTGAATAAGCCTGCTAATTAGCTTAGCCCACATAAAAGTTGTAGGAAATTATCTCAGCTTTCTTGGATTAAACATTGAGGTTATTTGGACTTCTAGAACTCCAGATATGGGCTAAACACTGAACAGTACTCGGGTTAGAGGACAGATTCAGACTTCTTTGTTGTTGCTACAATTTGGACTTAAAAATGACCTTTTTAAATCTTGGGCTGCATATGAAAGTTGTAGGCCTATGTCTTACCTTTCCATTCATATAAAGGAGACCTAAATCCGAGATCTACATCTCAATATATGACCCAGTTACTGAACAATGTTCTGGTTTGGACTGCACCAACATCTCTTTTCTAAGTTTGGCCATCTCTTTGTCCTTTCAATTTCAGTTCTTAAATTCATCAATCAATCCTTTCATTTAAGTGATAAGCTTGCATTTAAAATAAATATTTACCATTAATTAAAGGTATCTTATATTATTAGATATTTTATTATAAAACATGCTTTAGTTAAGGAGTTATTGATACTTCAAGTGCAAAATGATGATATAAAACCTTGATAAAAATGTACTTTTAAATACTAATCACCAGACCTGTGAATTCCAATTCTGTAAAGAGATATTATGTTTAACTTTCTCCTAAAATCAATAAAGTGAAGTTTAGCCATGATTTCTTGGTGTAAAGAATCTTTTCTCCCACTGCATTGATCTCACAACACTTAATCTTCAAAAAAATAATAATCTAGAAAGATCTGGCTTTGTGCATGATTATAAGGAATGTATCATAAGACAATCAAAGGTAAATTTTAAACATTTCCCGATAAAAACGGTACGCACCAAGTCAAACAAACCAAAGATAAAAGACAAAACCTAGTCTTTACATGCATTTTGAATTGCATAAGGTAAAATGTATAGGTAAACACTCTATAATCATGTGCAACTGTAGGACAATATGAGAACAAAGTTTATCAATCCTCATAAATATGCATTTGAAATAAGAAAAGGTCATCTTTGTTAAAACTTTCACTTTCTAAAGGTTATAAAGACCTGACTAGGACCACACCCCATACTAGGGGGCAATGAGAGATCCTCTATTAGAAAAGATGAACACAATGGTAGAGTCAAGGGTAAAAAGGGGCCAAAAATGGAAGCCCCATGATTGATATAAGGCTAAAAAGGAGGAGTGCCAGCAAATTGCCAAAGAGAACACTTGGATCTTTACAAGTCAGAACCCAACACTTGGGGGCAAAAAAAAATCAATGACTAAGATGATGATCTTTAAGCAAGTTTCTCGAAAACACAGCCTACAAGACAGCTTCATAAGAACAAGAGATGGAAGAAGATTGGTCCTAAGTCTTTAAACCCTTAAACACTTTTTGAGCCTTAAAACATCCTTTTTCTTCCATAACCTGCAACTGTAATCAACGTTACAAGTCTTTAGAAGTCCTTTCTAATAATACGCATATAACCTAGTTTGATAGACATTGGGCTTACGGTTCATTTGGCATGATAAATGAGTGATAATTTGTTTTTTTATCCATGCAAGAAAATGCTAATATGAGACGATTCTTTTTCTACACAACCTTCTCAAAGAAGATACTTGAAACCTTTCAAAAAGACCAAACAAAAGACTACCTCGGAGAGAGTCCGATCTAAAGTCAAAATCATATTTTAGAAACCGATAAAACCTTTTTATGGGAGTTGCTTAAAAGAATTTTTGATGCATATGTAGAAATTTCCAGTTGTCATGAACAAAGCCAAAACTTTTAAAGATTTTTTTTCTCTTTTGAAAAGATTTTTGAGCTGCAAAAAAAAAAAAACCCTTTAAGTTGAGAAAAGACAAATTAAAGCATTGATAAGAGCATGATAAAAAACAATGATAGATCATGCAATTTTTTTAAAAGGGTCACTAAAAAGGGTCGGGGATTCTTGCTTTAAGATATGATGACAACATGAAAGATGTATTTTAGCATATTCAGACACATGAACAAGCTCATACTAAGAAAGGGTTTTTCAAAAAGGAAGGGACCTATGTTTCAAAATCAGGTAAGGATGCATGCATGGAATCTAACCTCAAGGCATTACATATATCTTATTTGTTACAGTAAAATCCTCAATAAAATCCAGCAATATTAAGGACAAAAAAAAGATCACTGAGCTAATAATAATAGAGAATCATAGTCATGACCATGAAATAAGGAAGAAGATGAGAATGAACCCTACCGATAGGATCGCTGGATGGGATCTAAGGTTAATACAACCACATAGGTTTTGGTTCTGGATAAAGGAGATCACTGGATAGGATCTTAGGTTAGCCCAATGACACGACTAAAAGATTGATGTCTTCTCCCAAGTCCAGGAGTGTCGAAGTAATAAATAACCCGGCAAGACCGGGGTCGAACCACAAGGAGGTTAATTGTACAAATTATAAATAATACAACCACATAGGTTTTGGTTCTGGATAAAGGAGATCACTGGATAGGATCTTAGGTTAGCCCAACCATATACATGATTTTGGTTTTGGTTAAAGGGGATCGTCGGACGGGATCTCAGGTTAGCCCAACCACATGCAGGATATTGGTTCTGGTAAAAGGAGATTATTGGATGGGATCTCAGGTTAGCCCAACCATGCAGATTTTGGTTCTGATTAAAGGGGATCAACGGATGGGATCTCAGGTTAGCCCAACCGCACACAGGATATTGGTTCTGGTTAAAGGGGATTGCCGAACGGGATCTCAGGTTAGCCCAACCACGCAGATTTTGGTTCTGGTTAAAAGGGGATCGCCAGACGGGATTGAGGTTAGCCCAACCACATACAGGATATTGGTTCTGGTTAAAGGGGATTGCCGGACGGGATCTCAGGTTAGCCCAACCACACACAGGATATTGGTTCTGGTTAAAGGGAATCGCCAGGCGGGATCTTAGGTTAGCCCAACCGTATAAAGAATTTTAGCTTTGTTTAAAGGAAGTTGCCACAAGAGATTTCAAAAAAAAGAAGTAAGAAAAAAAAGAAAGAAAGAAAGAAAGAAAGAAAGAAGAAGAAGACTGAATTTAGAGGGGCGCCAAGATCAGGTTCTCAAGATAATCAAGTTCTTGGTTGAAACTAGATTGCGGTAAAGATAGAATTTTAGATCAACCCAGTTTGGAGAAGATCAAGATTGAAAGTTCAATTTTATTTATCTTTATAAAACTTACTATGCAAAGTCTTTGCTCCATAAGCATTGTAAAGAGGGGGCATCTGTTGTTACTCATTTTTGGGTTACCACAAAACAAAATGAGAAAATACAAAAAATATTATATCAAAAAAATATTCACGAGAAATCCAAAAAGTAATAGGAGCTAGAAAAGGACGCTGGAATACTGAGAAAGGCCATAATTGGTTGAAGAGGTTCAAAAATGCAAAAGGTTAAAATTTAACAGTATATTTTTTACAAATAAGAGCCCTGTTAACAAAGAAAATTCAAGTTGAGGAAGAAAAGACTAAAATCAGATGTTTATGGACTCAATTAAATTTTATCTAAGGTTTCATTGAATTTATAGAGGGTTGGATTGTAAGAAAATTGATTTTTAAGTCAACATAGGCTTTTATTCGGAGAAATTAAAGTTCTGGGGTCCAATTATATTTTTGAAAGAGTTCATTTGGCCGAATCAGAGGTTTAATTGCATAATTATTAGAGTTTTACTTGATGCCTCATAAGTACCCACGGTGTCCCAATTTTGAGGATTTTCAGCTAACAAGTCTAAGTACTCCATTGTTTCATTAGGGTCTTTATCTTCAAAAGTTCCATTGCACATCAATTCAACCATTTGCCTATCTGTAGGTGTTAACCTTTCATAAAAATATAAAACCAATCTTCATGTTTCAAAATCATGATGAGGTCAAGTATTAAGCAAGTCTTGATATCTATCCCAATATTGATAAAATGTTTCTCTTGATTTTTGAGTGAAAGTGGTGATTTGTCTTCTGAAAGAGTTTGTTCTATGAGAAGGGAAAAACTTCTTTAAAAACTGTTGTTGCATTTCATCCCAAGCACGAATGGATCCTGATCTCAAATTTTATAGCATGTTTTAACTTTATCTTTTAATGAAAAAGGAAAAAGCTTTAATCTGATGGTGTTCATTCTACAATTTGAGTCATTATAGGTGTTACAGACCTCCTCAAATTCCCTTAAATGTAAGTATGACTTTTCTAAATCTAAGCCATAAAAAGAAGGTAAAAGTTGAATAATGCCTAACTTAAAATTGAATTGAGATGCATTAAGAGGAAAAATTATGCATGATGGAGCACTTGTTCTTGTAGGATTCACGTAGTCTGTAAGTGTTCTAGCACGGTTATTCTTATTATTCTCATTATGAAGGAATTGATTATCTTCTTCGGTCATATTTTTTGAACATGATGAGGATACCCTACAAAGTTTACCATTTAAAGTACGTGACCACACTCTCATGCACGTGTAGGAATAAAATAAAAGGAAGAAGAAAATAAAAAAAAAAGAAGAAACAAGAGAAAAGAAACAAAGTTATATACAATAAAAGTGACAAAAGAAAAAAAAATACTATAATTTGTACAAGAACTTACCTCCTTGGCAATGACACCAAAAACTTGATACGACTAAAAAATTAATGTCTTCTCCTAAGTGCAAGAGTGTCTAAGCAATAAATAACTCAACAAGACCGAAATCAAACCATAGGGAGGTTCATTGTACAAATTATAGATAACAATAACAATAACAATAACAATAACAATAACAATAATAGTAGTGGTGGTAGTAGTAGTACTAATAATACTAATAATAATAAAGAAGAAGAAGAAGAAGAAGAAGTTATGAGAACTTTGAGATGAAAGATTAACATAAAGATTAAATAATGATAACAACAAATGTCGAGGTTAGATGATCCATTAATGACATGTCAAACAAGTATAGTATAAACTCTTATTATTCAATTGGAAA
>NW_011500538.1:119787-120220 GCF_000495115.2 Populus euphratica
ATTCAGGTCATTTGGACTTCTAGAACTCTAGATATGGGCCAAACACTAAACAGTGCGCGGGCTGTAGGACAGATTCGAACTTCTTTGTTGTTGCTACAATTTGGACTTAAAAATGGCCTTTTTAAATGGGCTCCTATGAAAGTTGTAGGCCTATGTCTTACCTTTCCATCCATATAAAGTATGCCTACATTTGAGATCTACATTTCTAGATATGACCCAATTACTGAATAGTGTTTCGGTTTGGATTGCACCAACATCTCTTTGCTAAGTTTGGTCATCTCTTTGTCCTTTCAATTTCAGTTCTTTAACTCATTAATCAATCATTTTATTTATATGATAGGCCTGCATTTAAAATGAACATTTACCATAAATTAAAGGTATCTTATATTATTAGATATATTATTATAAAACATGCTTTAGTTAAGAAGTTATT
>NW_011500538.1:120231-129066 GCF_000495115.2 Populus euphratica
TTAAGGTATCTTATATTATTAGATATATTATTATAAAACATGCTTTAGTTAAGGAGTTATTGATACTTCAAGTGCAAAGTGATGATATAAAACCTTGATAAAAATGCACTTTTAAGTACTAATCAGCATCCTATCCAGTTTTCTTAAAAACTGACAAACAAGGTTTTTTTTAATTAGTTTTCCAAGACTATGACAAGCATGTTCTTTATAAAAATTGGGTTATAAATCATGAATTGTACAATACAGATCTTTATTACAATACGTATCAAAAGTCAATAGAAGATTATCTAAAGATTTCTAATGTTTTAAAATAAATCATAACTTTTGACAATTTTCACAAGCTTTATAGAACACATCTGTGTCTTTGAATATGGAGGGTCAATGGAATCCATATTATAAGATTTTTTCAATCATCGTTTTTGATGAGAAATGACTCATATACCTCAAAATGACAAAATTTAATGACACTACTTACCTCATTATTGGGAATGCATCTTTGAAATATTTGATTAGGATAATATTTGAATAAGTCAGGGTCATCCTAATAAAAGTTTTGCACATTACTCAAAAACTTTCCTTTGTCTTGGTTATCCACATTAGTTGGCAAAAATCTTGAAGCAAGAAAATTGATATTTTTAGTAAACCAATACATTGAATTAAGAGAAAGTAAGGATTCGTTAGGAGAGTAATCATCGATTGGTGTGATGTCAGATGTCGAATCTATTGTTAATTTTAACAAATAATCCATGACAATATTTTTGATGCCTTTTTCATCCTCGATTTCTTTCTATTTGAAAGTTTCAAAGATTTTAGAGTCGTGATTGACTTTCTGTTATGTGGTCATGGTATGAGAAAATAGAAGTACTGGTGGGGATTCAGTCTTTTCTTTGCAATGTTCAGGTTTAACCCTTTCCTTACCCTTAGAGATTGACTTATCATCTTTCTTACAAGATTCAAGAATTGGTTTATCAATAACCTTATCACCATGGAGAGTAATGACTGATTGAACTTGATCCATATGTTGGCTTCCAGATTTGCTTGCACTTGCATGGTATTGCCTCTCGAGATTTTACTATTTTTGAGATGGAAACTTACCTTTCTCTTAAAAGCTGAGAGTAGATGTGAGTTTTCTAAGAACATCTTTTAGATCTGCCATGGTTTAAGCATTTTGAGTGTTAATTGCCTCTTGCTTTTCAATGAATGCATGCAATATTTCCTCAAGATTTCTTCTGGGAGATGAAGCATAAGGAGGTGCATATCCATGAGAATTTTGAAAATTATGGTATGCTTGAAATGATGGTTATGAAGTTTGTGCATCACTATTCCAACTGAAATTTAGCTTATTTCTCCAATCAGGGTTATACGTTTGTGAGAATCAGTTATGATTGGGCATTTGAAAACTATTTAAAGAATGAGCTTATTCATAGAGGCATTCTTTAAAAGAAGGCAAAGCTGGATAGTCATTGGTTGAGTGTTCATTGGTTTCACAAATTTGACTCATAATGTCTTGAATAGATTTTAATGGACCACTATTTTTTAATTCTAGTGCCTCGATTTTTTAGCTAAAGATGCAAACTTGGCTTGGAGGTCATGATCTTCCCTAAGGTTATACGTTCCTCCACTAGATATATGACGTTGAGTTTTACCTAGTGCTTCATAAATGCCTATAGTGTCCCAATTTTGAGCATTTTCAGCTAGCAAGTCTAGGTACTCTATTCCTTCATCAGGGTCTTTATCTTCAAAAGTTCCATTGCATATCAATTCAACCATTTGTCTATCTCTAGATGTTAACCCTTTATAGAAATGTGAAACCAGTCTCTATATTGTAAAACCATGATGAGGGCAAGTATTGAGCAAGTCTCGATACTTATCCCAACATTGGTAAAATGTTTCTCTGGGTTTTTGAGTGAAAATGATGATTTGTTTTTTAAAAGAGTTTGTTCTGTGGGGGAGAAAAAAATTCTTTAAAAATTGTTATTGCATTTCATCCCAAGCTCGAATGGATCCTAGTCTCAAATTTTATAGTCATGTTTTAGCTTTATCTTATAATGAAAAAGATAAAAGCTTTAATCTGATGGTGTTCATGCTACAATTTCAGTCATTATAGGTGTTACAAACCTCCTTAAATCCTCTTAAATACAAGTATGAATTTTCTAAATTTAAGCCATGAAAAGAAGATAAGATTTGAATAATGTCTAACTTAAAATTGAAATGATATGCATCAGGATGGAAAACTATGCATGAGGGTGCACTTGTTCTTATGAGATTCATGTGGTCTCTAAGTATTCTGCCATAGTTATTCTTATTATAAAGCGATTGGTTATCTTCTTTGGCCATATTTTATGAAAATGATAAGAATACCTTACAAAGTCTACCACTTAATGTATGTGACCAAACTCTCATGCACATGTAAGAAGAAAATAAAAGGAAGAAGAAAATAAAAAAAACAAGACACAAAACAAAAAAAACAAAGTTAGATACAAAAAAAGTGAAAAGAAAAAATAAACTACATACTATAATTTATACAAGAATTTATGTCCCTAGCAACGACGTCAAAAACTTGACACGATAAAAAAATTGATGTCTTTTTTTAAATGCAGGAGTGTTGAAGTAATAGATAACTCGGCAAGATCAAGGTCAAACTACAAGGAGTTTTACTATATAAATTATAAATAACAACAACAACAACAATAATAATAAGTTAAAGAGAACTTTGAGATTGCAAGATTAAACAATGATAATAACAAATGTCAAGGTTAGATGATTCACTAATGGTATTTCGAACAAGTATAATATGAACTCCTTTTATTACTCAATTGAAAATCATTCACAAAGAAGGTTCCAATCAGATTATAAATTATTAATATAATTACATTAGTTATCTTATTCAAATAATGCTAATACTTGTAAATGTTGTCAGGTATTCATGATTATAACTTATGTTAACAACAAATAAGTTCATTTCATAGCACAAATATCGGTTACACCACACGGTTGGGCTATGAAAGTGCCAAGTATTTGTTGTACCAAGTGTTATACAACATAAATATAGATTAATCATTTAACAAGCAAAGTATTAAGAGTGAACAAGATAACAAATACAAAACATGTTACTATTAAACATTAAAGTCCATGTTGAGTTTACACTATACTTATTCTTACACCATTAGTGTAATGATTAGTACTTAAAAGTGCATTTTTATTAAGGTTTTATATCATCATTTTGCATTTGAAGTATCAATAACTCCTTAACTAAAGCATGTTTTATAATAATGTATCTAATAATATAAGATACCTTTAATTTGTGGTAAATGTCTATTTTTAATGCAGGCCTATCACATAAATGAAAGGAGTGATTGATGAACCTATAATTTGTGGTAAATGTCTATTTTTAATGCAGGCTTATCACATAAATGAAAGGATTGATTGATGAATTTAAGAATTGAAATTGAAAGGACAAAGAGATGGCCAAACATAGAAAAGAGATGTTGGTGCAATCCAAACAGGAACACTGTTCGGTGATTGGGTCATATCTGGAGTTATAGATCTCAGATTTAGGTCCACTTAATATGGATGGAAAGGTAAGACATTGGCCTACAACTTTCATGTGGAGCCCAAGCTTAAAAAGACCATTTTCAAGTCCAAATCGTAGCAACAACAAAGAAGTTCGAATCTGTCTTCCAGCTTGAGCACTGTTCATTGTTTGGCTCATATATGGAGTTCTAGAAGTCTAAATAACCTGAATTGTTTACACAAGAAAGTTGAGACAATTTCCTACAACGTTCATGTTTTCAAGGGGCTCCAATTATAACATTATCAATGATGTTTTGGGTAGACAAGAGAAGATAAGGATTGTTACCAAGTCAAGAGTTGGTCACCTACTCATCAATTAGTCATCAAATCAATAGTTTCTAATTTTGGCCTATAAAAGAAGGCATTTGCCATGCATTTAGGTATCTTGATTTCTAGATCAAGATCATGCTCTTGCTTTTCTCTTTGTATTCTTTGTATTTTTTATGCTTTGCTTTCATTAATATCAAGTTTATGCCTTTCATTTTCGTTCATTTACTTAGTTGACTTTTATCTTATTTGGTTTATTTTTCTTTCTTTCATTATGTTTAGCTAAGTTTATTATGTTAAGGTGAAAAGGTTACACTAATGGTGTAAGAATAAGTATACTGTAAACTCAATATGGACTTTAATGTCTGATACTAACATGTTTTGTGTTGGTTATCTTGTTCACTCTTTAATACTTTGCTTGTTAAATGACTAATCTTGATTTATGTTGTATAACACTTGGTACAACAAATGCTTGGTACTTTCATAACCCATATTGTATGGTATAACCGATACCTAAGCTATGAAAGGAACCAGATTTGTTATTAACATAAGTTATAATCATGAATGCGTGATGAGATTTACAAGTATTAGCATTAATCGAATAATATGACTAATGTAATTATGTTAACAATCTATAATCTGATTGGAACCTCCTTTGTGTGTGGTTTCCAATTGAATAATAAGAGTTTATACTATACTTGTTTGACATACCATTAGTGGAACCTCTAATGTTGACATTTGTTTCATTGTTTAATCCTTACATTAATATTTCATCTCAAAGTTCTCATCCTTTTCTTCTCCTTCTCCTTCTTTTTCTTTATTATTGTTATTATTATTATTGTTGTTGTTGTTGTTGTTGTTGTTGTTGTTGTTGTTGTTATTGTTATTATTGTTATTGTTGTTGTATTATTGTTATTTGTAATTTATACAATTAACCTCTATGTGGTTCGATCCTGGTCTTGCCAGTTTATTTATTACTTCAACACTCCTGCATTTGGGAGAAGACATTAATCTTTTCGTCGTGTCAAGTTTTTGGCACCATTGTCGGGGAGGTAAGTTCTTGTACAAATTATAGTTTTTATTTTATTTTCTCTTTTCACTTTTTTTATATATAACTTTGTTATTTTTTTCTTATTTCTTCTTCTTTTGTTTTCTTTTTTCTTTTATTCTATTCCTACACATGCATGAGAGTGTGATCACGTACATCAAGTGGTAGACTTTATAAGGTATCCTCATCATTTTCAGAAAATATGGCCAAATAAGATAACCAATTACTTCATAATGAGAATAATGAGAATAACCGTGTTATAACACTTAGAGACCACATGAATCTCACAAGAACAAGTGCACCATCATGCATAGTTTTTCATCCTGATGCATCTCATTTTAATTTTAAGCCAAACATTATTCAACTTTTACCTTCTTTTCATGACTTAGATTTAGAAAATCCATACTTGTATTTAGGGGAATTCGATGAGGTTTGTAACACCTATAATAACTTAAATTATAGCATAAACACCATCAAATTAAAGCTTTTTCCTTTTTCATTAAAAGATAAAGTTAAAACATGGCTACAAAATTTGAGACAGGATCCAGTCGTGCTTGCGATGAAATGCAACAACAGTTTTTAAAGAAGTTTTTCCCATCTCATAGAACATACTCTTTCAAAAGACAAATCACCACTTTCACTCAAAAACCAGGAGAAACATCTTACCAATGTTGGGATAGGTATCGAGACTTACTTATTACTTGCCCTTATCATGGTTTTGAAACATGGAGATTGGTTTCACATTTTTATGAAGGGTTAACACCCAGAGATAGGTAAATGGTTGAATTGATGTGCAATGGAACTTTTGAAGATAAAGACCCTGCTGAAGCAATGGAGTACTTAGACTTGTTAGTTGAAAATGCTCAAAATTAGGACACTACAGGTACTTATGAGGCACCGAGTAAAACTCAACCTCATACATTTAGCGGAGATATGTACAACCTTGGGGAAAATCATGACCTCCAAGCCAAATTTGCATCTTTAGCTAGAAACGTCGAGGTACTAGAATTGAAAAAGAGTGGTCAATTAAAATCTGTTGAAAACATTGTGTCAAATATATGAAACAAATGAACACTCAACCAATAAATGTCCAACCTTACCATCTTTTAAGGAATGTCTCCATGAATAAGTCCATGCTTTAAATAGTTTTCAAAGGGCCAACCACAATCGATACTCACAAACATACAACCCTCGTTGGAGAAATCACCTAAATTTCAATTGGAAGAGTGAAATAATAATGTACAAACTTCACAACCACCATTTCAAGCACACCATAATTTCCAAAATTCTCATGATATGCACCTCCTTATGCTCCACCTCCTAGAAGAAATCTTAAGGAAACATTGCATGCACTCATTGAAAAGCAAAAGACAATCAATACTCAACTTGCTCAAAACATGATAGATTTTAAGATACTCTTGCAAAATTGACATCTACTCTTAGTTTCCAAGAGAAAGGTAAGTTTCCATCTCAACCACAACAAAATCCCAAGGGGCAATACAATGCAAATGCAAGTAGTTCCGGAAGCCAACACATGGATTAAGTCAAATCAGTCACTACTCTTCGTAGTGGTAAGGTTATTGAAAAACCCACTCTTGAACCTTGTGAGAAAGATGATGAGTCAATCTCTAAGGGTAAGGAAGAGGTTGAATTTGAAATTTGCAAAGAAAAGACTGATTCCCTACTAGCGTTTCCATTTCCTCATGCCATGACCAAACAAAGGAAAGTCAATCACAACTCTGAAATCTTTAAAACTTTCAAACAGGTAAGAATCAATATACCTTTACTGGATGCTATTAATCAGGTTCCTTTCTATGCGAAATTTTTGAAAGATCTATGCACTGTGAAGAGGAAACTGAATGTGAAAAAGAAAGCCTTTTTAGCCGAACAAGTAAGTGCCATTCTTCAGAACATTAATGCTTTGAAATATAAAGACCCTGGTTGTCCTACAATTTCTTATTTTATTGAAGAACATAAAATTAAAAGAGCCTTACTTGATCTTGGAGCTAGTGTGAATTGACTTCTATATTGAGTTTTTCAAAGTCTCAATCTAGGTGAGTTAAAACTAACTTCTATAAGTTTTTTACTTGCCGATAGATCTATAAAAGTGCTTAGATGAATAATTAAGATGTGTTAGTACAAGTCGATAAATTCATTTATCTTGTGGATTTTATTGTCTTGGACATACAACCTGTTAAAGTATGTAATTCATTTCCTGTTATTTTAGGACGTCCATTTCTTGCAACCTCTAACGCATTGATTAATTGTAGGAATGGACTGATGAAGCTATCATTTGGAAACATGACATTGGAGATGAATATTTTCAACATTTGCAAATAGGAATGGACTGATGAAGCTATTATTTGGAAACATGATATTGGAGATGAATATTTTCAACATTTGCAAGCAACCTAGAGATGATAATGATTTACAGGAAGTGGACTTTACTGAAAAATTAATTCATGATCAATTTCAAACCACTTCCAATGAAATTGATATTGATGAATCAGATGATTTGTAAATGGTTTATTTTCAGGAAGAATCAAAGGCAAGTAATTGGAGACCACAAATTGAGGAATTTCCACCATAATCAATTAAGTCCATACCTTCAAGTGTTCAACCACCCAAACCTGATTTGAAATCATTGCCATTTAATCTCAAATACTCATTTTTGGAAGAAAATAAAACTTTTTCGGTAATAATCTCTTCCAAACTTAATGCACATCAAGAAGGTAAGTTATTATAAACTCTAAAAATGCACAAAAATGCATTAGGATGGACCATAGTTGACATAAAAGGAATTAGTCCTTTGATTTGTACACATAGAATTTATTTGGAGGAAAATGCTAAACCCTCTAGGGAAATGCAACAAAGGCTCAATCCTAATATGAAAGAAGTAGTGAAAATGAAGTCATTAAGCTTATAAATAATGAAATCATTTATCCTATTTCTGACAGCAAATGGGTAAGTCCTACCCAACTTGTAGCCAAGAAGTCTGGAGTCACTATGATAACAAATGAGAACAATAAATTAATTCCCACTAAGACTGTTACTGGTTGGTGCATGTGCATTGACTATAGGAAACTTAATTCAATGACTAGAAAAGATCATTTTCCTTTACCTTTCATGGATCAATGCTAGAATGAGTTGCAGGTCATTAATTTTATTGTTTCCTAGATGGCTATTCAAGTTATAACCAAATTGAATTGCATTGCATTGAAAGATCAAGAGAAGACTACTTTCACATGTCCATTTGGTACCTTTGCATATCAAAGTATGCCTTTTGGATTATGTAATGCACCAGCCACATTTCAAATATGCATGCTTAGTATATTTAGTGATATGCTTGAATATTTTCTTGAGATTTTTATAGATTTTTCAATTTTTGGCAATTTATTTGATGATTGTTTGACTAACTTAGAAAAGGTTTTGAGCAGGTGTGAAGAAAAGAATCTTGTACTAAATTGGAAAAAATATCACTTTATGGTAACAAACAACATTGTACTTGGTCACATTGTTTCATCAAAAGGAATTGAGGTTGACAAATCTAAAATCGAGTTAATTGCAAACTTGCCAACACCAAAATCTATTAAAGATGTTAGATCATTCCTAGGACATGCTGGTTTTTATAGAAGGTTCATCAAAGATTTTAGTGTAATATTTAAGCCCTTAAGTAACCTTCTAACAAAGGATAATATTTTTGAATGAACTGAACATTATGAAGAAGCCTTTGTTAAACTTACAAACTTGCTTACTTGTGCTCTTATCATTCAACCTCCTAATTGGTCATTACCTTTTGAAATAATGTGTGACGCTAGTGATTATGTTGTAGGTGCTATTTTGGGATAAAGAAAAGATAAGAAACCTTATGTGATTTATTTTGTAAGTAAAACTTTAAATAGTGCTCAAATGAATTATACCAGCAATGAAAAAGAATTACTTGCAGT
>NW_011506372.1:0-2244 GCF_000495115.2 Populus euphratica
TATAGAATATTTTATGTTCAACTACTTTGCCTTTCTAAAAAGTTTACAACTTCTTCAATAAGCTGAAAAATGAACCTAAATAAGGTAGGAAACTAAGAGTCCTAATTAAAAAAGAATAATAGCAATAAAAGTTATATTAAAAAAGAAAATTAAAAAATAATAAGAAAAAAATAATAAAATTATCTAAAACAACACTTCATGAGCTTAATTTAGAGATTTTCTAGAACTTACTTCGTTAAATTGAGCTAACCATCATATATATATATATATATATATATATATATATATATATATTCTAGTTATTACATTCACACAATTAACTAATTAAAACCACCACATCACATATTTAATTTATATGAACCTAGCAACCACCACTTCTCTTTTTTCATATAATCTCCCTGTCTTAATTTAATTCCTGCAGACCTCTTACTTAGCCTTATTGTTTCACTTGTTTGTTCTCCAGTATGAAGGGCGAACTAACATGAAAGGGAAAGGGCATTATACAATAAACGATAATGTAATGTAATGTAATTAATAAGCTGATTACAAGTATTTATAAAGTGTTAGATTTTTTTTGGTATGTTTGATATAATGTAATGTAAAATAAATAATATAATGTAAAGAAAAATATATTGTTATGGGATGGGTCGATACATGCATTCTTTTGTTTGGTTACAAATATTCTTAGTAATGTAATAGATGTCTTTTACAAAGTTTTACTATAGTTTTTATTTATTTTGAAAAAAAAAGTATTTAATTCCTTTTTTTATATATATTTTTATTGGTCTTCATTAAAGATTTTAGATTTTTCTTCTTTTTAATTTTTGATCCAGGCATGCCCCTAACATTTTGAGTTTTTTTAGGTTTATTGCTAGATCTTTGAATTTCTACTTGCCCTCAAAAAGTGGGGTACGATTCTAATTAGGATTGATCTTTGATTTTTGAAATTTTCATTTGCCCCTAGTATAGGTGATGCAAACCTCTTAATCATGTGATCAAGTAGCCCCTAACGAAGAAGATAACAATCTAAAAAACCAAAAATTATGTTTGATAGAATCTTGACCTAGAGGTAACCCCTATACCTAAGAACTAAAAGTGTTAGAAAAAAACTTGGACCCACAAGTAACATTGTATCTAAGAACCCTAAGTATGTAAATGACATCATAAAACAAATTATTCCACAATAAGTTAATGTACAATTTTTGTCCCTGCAAAGAAAGGTTATTTTGCCACAAACAAATAAAAGAAAAACTCACATTTATTCTCTAACTTGCTGCTAAAATTTACAACTAAAAAAATTATAATATACTCTCCTTTAACTAACCCTAATAGACCTCTTTGAGGTTGCAAGCTAATAGATGTAAACTAGTAATTAACGAACACAAGTTCAACAATAAAATAAACCCTTAAACAATGTCTAATTGGTTAGAACAAATCCAAATTAAAAATAATTAGTCAATATTAAATAAATAAAATAATAAAATAATAAAAAAGTCTTCATTCCAAAATTTATCAATGTAGCCCGAATATCTAATTTTTCTACATTTTTAATAGAATTTTAGTCTTGATTTCAAGCATGTCATTCTCTCTTGTATTGATGAATTATTAGGACTACCATAATTCCACCGGTAGCTCTATAGATGTCCCAAAAAGTACACAAAGGTGTAGTTTGACAGATTCGACAAGATTTATCTAGTCACTTCAACCATATAAAATAATATGTTCTTGGACTCTGATTTATTTGAAAAACTTACCAAACTATAATCCATATATCTAGTATCTCCCTGTAAAATTTTAGCTCCTTCCCATATACGGTTTGAGAGATATGTCCGATTGTGCAAAACTAGTTAGCGAACATTTTAAAGCCAAATTCAAACATACTTGGTTCATATCAATAGGGTATGATCCTAGACAAGATTTTTTTGAAAATTATTCATGCTCAAATAGGGATGATATGAGATATATTTTTAGAATATGAAGGGATAACAAAAATAGTCTTTTCTTATTTCAACCACAAGTGGCTAGACCTGTTACGATAAGTTCCAATCCTGAACTTAGTTTCTATAGAAAAAAAATCTTCAAATGACCTAAAATTTTCAATGGGATGCGTATAGAACCTTAAAACCTAGTATATAAAATTTTAGAGTTTTATGAAATTAGTCGACCTAGTATTACCTTGTGACATGACCAAAAGATTGATGTCTTCTCCTAAGTGTAGGAGTGTCGAAATAATAAATAACTCGG
>NW_011506373.1:0-2242 GCF_000495115.2 Populus euphratica
TGCTAACTTGTCAACACCAAAATCTATTAAAGATGTTAGATCATTCTTAGGACATACTGGTTTTTACATAAGCTTCATCAAAGATTTTAGTGTAATATCTAAAGATTGTGTAACCTTCTAACATAGAAAAATATTTTTTGATGAACTAAACAATGTGGAAAAGCCTTTATTAAGCTTAAAAGCTTGCTTACTTCTACTCCAATCATTTAACACGCCAAAAGATTGATGTCTTCTTCTAAGTATAGGAGTGTCGAAGTAATAAATAATGTGGCAAGACCGGGGTCGAACCACAGGGAGGTTAATTGTATAAATTATAGATAACAATAATACAATAACAACAATAACAATAACAATAGTAACAATAATAACAATAAGAATAAAAAATAGTAGTAGTAGTAATAAAGACTGAAATGGCTTGTTACATAAATATGTTCCACCATCACTTATCATGGCTCGAGAGATTCCAAATCGACTCAAAATATTTTCTTTCAAAAACTTTATCACTGTTTTATGATCATTGTTTCGACTTGGAATTGCCTCTATTCATTTTAAAACATAATCTACTACAACTAATATGTACAAGAAACCAAATAATAGAGGAAATGGACCCATGAAATCTATACCCCAACAGTCAAAGATCTCAATGACAGGAATAGGATTTAAAGGCATCATATGATGTTTTGAAATAAATCCCAACTTTTGATAATTTTCACAAGACTTACAGAATGCATGTGAGTCCTTGAACATGGTAGGCCAGTAAAATCCACTTTGTAAGATTTTTATAATTGTCTTTCTTGATAAGAAATGGCCCCCACGTGCCTCAAAATGACAAAATTTAATGACACTACTTACCTTATTGTCAGGAATGTATCTTCAAAATATTTGATCAGGATAATATTTGAATAAATATAGGTTATCCCAATAAAAAATTTTCACTTTGTTCAAGAATTTTCTTTTATCTTGGGTACTCCAATGAGCTGGTAATTGTCCTAAAATAAGAAAATTGATAATATTAGCAAACCAAGGCATTGTAGAGATAGAAAGTAAAGATTCATCTAGAAAGTAGTCATCGATTGGTGTGATGTCAGTTTTTGAATTTGTTGTCAATCTTGACAAATGATCTGCGACAATATTTTCAGTGTCTTTCTTATCTTTGATTCTGATATCAAATTCTTGAAGTAACAAAATCCACCGCACCAATCTAGTCTTAGAATCTTTCTTAGAAAGAAGATATTTCAATGCTGCATGATCACTAAAAACAATAAAAGGTGAGCCAACAAGATAAGACCTGAATTTTTCACATGCAAATACTACTGAAGTAATTCTTTTTCAGTGGTGGTGTAATTCATTTGAACACTATTTAAAGTTTTATTTGCATAATAAATCACATAAGGTTTCTTATCTTTTCTTTGTCCTAAAACAGCACTTACGACATAATCACTAGCATCACACATTATTTCAAAAGGTGATGACCAATCAAGAGGTTGAATGACAAGAGCACAAGGAAGCAAGTTTTTAAGTTTAACAAAGGTTTCTTCATAATGTTCAGTCCATTCAAAAATATTATCATTTGTTAGAAGGTTACTTAAGGGCTTACATATTATACTAAAATCTTTGATGAACCTTCTATAAAAACCAGTATGTCCTAAGAATGATTTAACATCTTTAATAGATTTTGGTGTTGGCAAGTTAGCAATTAACTCGATTTCAGATTTGTCAACCTCAATTCTTTTTTATGAAATAATGTGACCAAGTACAATGTCATTTGTTACCATAAAGTGACATTTTTCTCAATTTAGTACAAGATTCTTCTCTTCACACCTGCTCAAAACCTTTTCTAAGTTAGTCAAACAATCATCAAATGAATCACCAAAAACAAAAAAATCATGCATAAAAATCTCAAGAAAATGTTCAACCATATCACTAAATATACTGAGCATGCATCTTTGAAACGTGGCTGGTGCATTATATAATCTAAAATGCATCCTTCGATATGCAAAAGTACCAAATGGACATATGAAAGGAGTCTTCTCTTGATCTTCCAATACAATTTCAATTTGGTTGTAACATGAATAGTCATCTAGGAAACAATAAAATTCATGACCAGCAATTCTTTCTAGGATTTGATCCATGACAGCTAAAGGAAAATGATCTTTTCTAGTCATTGAATTGAGTTTCCTATAGTCAATGCACATGCGCCAACCAGTAACAGTCCTAACAGGAATTAATTCATTGTTCTCAT
>NW_011506375.1:0-2242 GCF_000495115.2 Populus euphratica
TTACCCCTGCCATGAAATTTTATTTCAGGGATTTATCTTACAACAATTTTACTGGATCAGCTGAGCAAAGTTGTCAACAGCTACCAGTGTAGGCATTATTTTTTTCCCGTTACTTGTTTCTTCTCCTTTGTCTCAAGTTGGTTGCTAACTTCTATTTTGAAATTATATAGGAACTTAGTTGCTAGTCATGTGTCAACTGGGAGTAACAAGTAAGTTCCTTCTTCACTAAGATGCCTTTTTAAGAAATCTAGAAATTTGACTCATCGACAACCCTCTTTCTTCTCTACAGGATTTCTTGGTGCTTGAACAAGGACCTTGTTTGCACAAGAAAATCTCAATGTAAGTGTGTAAAAACAGTACTCTGGTGTTTGATGAAGGTGTAATTACATAAATACAGCACTTGTTGTCCTAGGGAAGGCAGCTTATGATATTGATCCTTCGTTCTACAGACCATTCCTTGTTCATAAACTGTGGAGGGAGCAGTGAGACTGTTGGTGATAATGAATATGAAGACGATACAACTTCAGGGGGGCCAGCTGATTTTGCATCTATATCAGAAAGATGGGGTTATAGCAGTACAGGGACTTATATTGGCACTAATAACGGCGCTTACAAAGCAACCAATTCTTATGGTCTGAATGTGACCGGTGCAGGTTTTTACCAAACTGCTCGCCTTGCTCCTCAATCACTCAAGTACTATGGCCTGTGCATGCTGTCGGGCAGTTACAAAGTGCAGCTCCACTTTGCTGAAATTATGTTTTCCAATAATCAGACTTTTAGCAGCCTTGGGAGGCGGATATTTGATATATCAATTCAAGTGAGTAAAATGATTTTCAAATTAGCGCATTTATTTAGGATTTTTCTTTTTATCTATGATTGTATTTCTAAATAACCTCATGACACCTACCATGTGTTATGGATCCCTTCCAAGTTTCCATAGAAAAGGGTGGTAACACTCTTTAAAACCTGCAAAAGTCATGCTCGGAACTTCTTCCTGCAGGGGAAGGTAGTTGAGGCAAATTTCAATATTATGGAGGAAGCTGGAGGTGTTGGTATTGGCATCACTAAGGTATTTGATGGTATAATTGTTAATGGTAGCACACTGGAGATACACTTATACTGGTCAGGCAAAGGTACTACTGCTGTTCCTGACAGGGGTGTCTATGGACCTCTCATATCTGCCATTACAGTGACTCCTAGTAAGTCTTGACGAAATCAAGAGGATTTTTTGTTTCCATCAACGGTCTTGTTATTTAATTTATTTCTCTCCTTGTAGACTTTAAGGTAGATAACGGTGGCGGATTATCAGTTGGAGCTATTATTGGCATTGTAGCTGCTCCATGTGTGCTTGCGGCATTGGTTTTGCTGGTCCTCCGGAAGAAAGGTTACTTGGGAGGGAAGGACCTTGAAGATAAAGGTAAGATTAATGGCACAGGAAGCATGTATCTTATTTGATTGTGTGCATGCTGTGAACTTTTGATTATCCTTGTCATGCTGATTCTAAGATTCTGCTCACCACAGAACTCCGTGCTCTAGATCTCCAAACTGGTTATTTCAGCCTAAGGCAAATTAAACATGCGACCAATAATTTTGACCCTGCAAATAAGATAGGAGAAGGAGGATTTGGTCCAGTTTACAAGGTATTTATGAATGTTCCAGTTTACTATTTAATTTGGTTATGTGCTGACAAAATGTTCTACTGTATGGGGCCTTCTTGTATAAAATCTATCACACATGCAAAAGCTTGTGATAAAAGGGAAGCAATATCTTTTAAAACATTCTGAAATCTCAGTCTATTTTATTTCAGGGTATGTTGTCAGATGGTTCTGTAATTGCTGTAAAGCAGTTATCGGCCAAATCGAAACAAGGAAATCGTGAATTTGTGAATGAGATAGGCATGATATCTGCCTTGCAGCATCCCCATCTCGTGAAGCTGTATGGTTGTTGCATTGAAGGAAATCAGTTGTTGTTAGTATACGAATACTTGGTGGTAAAGGGATAAATTATTATTATTATTATTTTGGTAATTATACTTTGAACAATATGGATATCAAATGGAAATATTGTAAAACGCAGACATATTTCTTTATGGCATCTAATAACAGCAGCACAAATGATTATCGCCTTGTATATGATTGATTATAGAAGGAAAAGAACATATAAATTTATTCCACAAGCTCATGGCCAATACTTACTCTTATGGTTCTTCCTGATTTCTCTTCAGAGGTTATATGGCTCCAGA